>NW_022096898.1:0-197563 GCF_006542625.1 Nomascus leucogenys
TCCAATAAAAAACTACGCAGAAGCATTCTGTGAAACTCCTTTCTGTTCTATGCATTCAAATAATGGAGTTGTAGTTTACTTTTGATTGAGCAGTTCTTGGAACACTCTTCTGTAGAAATTGCAAGTGGACGTTCGGAGCGCTAAGTTGTCTAAAGTGGAAAAAGGAATATCTTTAAATAACAACTACACAGAATCATTCTGTGAAACTACTTTCTGTTCTGTGCATTCAACTAACAGAGTTGAAACTTACATTTGAATGAGCAGTTCTGAAACACTCCTTCTGTAGAAAACACACAAGTCGGCATGGAGAGCGCTAAGGTGCCTAAAATGGATAAAGGAATATCTTCAAATAAAAATTACAAAGAAGCATTATATGAAACATCTTACTGTTCTGTGCATACAACAAACAGAGTTGAAGTTTACCTTTGATTGAGCAGTTCTGAAACACTCTTTCTGTAGAAACTGAAAGTGGACATTCGGAGCTCTAAGGGGTCTATAGTGGAAACAGGAATATCCTCAAATAAAAACTACACAGAAGAATTCTGTGAAACAACTTTCCGTTCTCTGCATTCAACTAACAGGTTTGAAATTTACTTTTGATTGAGCAGTTCTGAAACTCTCTTTGTGTAGAAACTGCAATTGGATGTCCGGGGCACTAAGGGGTCTAAAGTGGAAAAAGGTATATCTTCAAATGAGAACTACACAGAATCAATCTGTAAAACTACTTTCTGTTCTGTGCATTCAACAAAAAGAGTAGTAGCTTACTTTGTATCAGCAGTTCTGAAACACTCTTTCTGTAGAAAATGGAAGTGGACATTCGGAGCGCTAAGGGACCTATACTGGAAAAAGGAATATTCTCAAATAAAAACTACACAGAAGCATTCTGTGAAACTTCTTTCTGTTCTGTGCATTCAACTAACAGAGTTCCAACTTACTTTTTATAGAGCAGTACTGAAACACTCTTTCTGTGGAAACTGCAGGTGTACATTCGGAGAGCTAAGGGCCCATAGTGGAAAAAGATATATCATCAAATAAAAACTACACAGAAGCATTCTTTGAAACTTCTTCCTTTTCTGTGCATTCAACTAACAGTGTTGAAGCTTACTTTTGATTGAGCAGTTCTGAAACACTCTTTCTGTAGAAACCACAAGTGGACACTTGGAGCACTAAGGGGCCTATAGTGGAAAAAGTAATAAGTTCAAAAAAAAACTACACAGAAGAATTCTGTGAATCATATTTCTGCTGTGTGCATTCAAGTAACGGAGTTGAAGCTTACTTTTGATTGAGCAGTTCTGAAACACTCTTTCTGTAGAAACTGCAAGTGGACTTTCGGAGAGCTATGCGGTCTAAAGTGGAAAAAGGAATATCTTCAAATGAGAACTACACAGAATCATTCTGTGAAACTTCTTACTTTTCTGTGCAGTCAACTAAGAGAGTTGAAGCTTAGTTTTGATTGAGGAGTTCTTAAACACTCTTTCTGTAGAAACTGCAATGGGACATTCAGAGCGCTAAGGGGCCTATAGTGGAAAAACCAATATCATCAAATAAAAACTACACAGAAGCATTCTGTGAAATTTCTTTCTGTTCTGTGCTTCAACTAACAGAGTAGAAGCTTACTTTTGATTGAGCAGTTCTGAAACACTCTTTCTGTAGAAACTGCAGGTGGACATTCGGAGCGCTAAGGGACCTATAGAGGAAAAAGGAATATCTTCAAATAAAAACTACACTGAACCATTCTGTAAAACATTTTTCTGTTCTGTGCATTAAACTAACAGAGTTGTAGCTTACTTTTGATTGAGCAGTTCTGAAACACTCTTTCTGTAGAAACTGCAAGTGGACATTCATGGCGCTCACGGGCCTATACTGGAAACAGGAATATCCTCAAATAAAAACTACACAGAAGGATTCTGTGTATTTTCATTCTGTTCTGTGCATTAAACTAACAGAGTTGAAGCATGCTTTTGATTGGGCAGTCCTGAAACACTCTTTCAGGTGAAACTGCAAGTGGACATACGGAACGCTAAGGGGCCTATAGTGCAAAAAGGAATATCTTCAAATAAAAACTACACAGAAGCATTCTGTGAAACTTCTTTCTGTTCTGTGCATTCAACAAACAGAGTTGAAGCTTACTTTTGATTGAGCACTTCTTAAACACTCTTTCTGTAGAAACTGCAAGTGGACATTCAGAGCGCTAAGGGCCCTATAGACAAAAAAGGAATATCTTCAAATAAAAACTACACAGAAGCATTCTGTGAAACTTCTTTCTGTTCTTTGCATTCAACTAACAGAGTTGAAGCTTACTTTTGATTTAGCAGTTCTGAAACACTCTTTCTGTAGAAACTGCCAGCGGACATTCGGAGCGCTAAGGGGCCTATAGGGGAAAAAGTTGTATCTACAAAAAAAACTACACAGAAGCATTCTGTGAAACTACTTTCTCTTCTGTGTATTCATCTAAAAGAGTGGAAGCTTACGATTGATTGAGCAGTTCTGAAACACTCTTTCTGTAGAAACTGCAAGTGGACATTCGGAGCGATAATGGGCCTACAGTGGAAAAAGCAATACCTTCAAATAAAAACTACACAGAAGTATACTCTGAAACTTATTTCTGTTCTGTGCATTTAACTAACAGAGTTGAAGCTTACTTTTGTTTGAGCAGCTCTGAAACACTCTTTCTGTAGAAACTGAAAGCGGATATTTTAATGGCTAAAGGGCCTATAGTGGAAAAAGTACAATCCCCAAAAAAACTACACAGAAGCATTCTGTGAAACTCTTTCTCTTCTGTGCTTTCAACTAACAGAGCTGAAGTTTACTTTTGATTGAGCAGTTCTGAAATACTCTTTGCGTAGAAACTGCAGGTGGACATTCGGAGCGCTAAGGGGCCTAAAGTGGAAAAAGGAATATCTTAAAATAAAAACTACACAGAAGCATTCTGTGAAATTTTTTCTGTTGTGTGCATTCCACTAACAGAGTTAAAGCTAACTTTTGATTTAGCAGTTCTGAAACACTCTTTCTGTAGAAACTGCAATTTGACATTCCCTACACTAAGGGGCCTATTGTGGAAAAAGAATATCCTCAAATAAAAACTACAGGGAAGCATTCTGTGAAACTTCTTTCTATTCTGGGCATTCAACTAACAGAGTTGAAGCTTACTTTTGATTGAGCAGTTCTGAAACCCTCTTTCTGTAGAAACTGCAATTGGACATTGTGCGCGCTAAGAGGCCTATAGTGGAAAAAAGGAATATCTTCAAATCAAAAATACACAGAAGCATTCTGTGAAACTTCTTTCTCTTCTGAGCATTCAACTAACAGAGTTGAAGCTTACTTTTGATTGAGCAGTTCTGAAAAACACTTTCTGTAGAAACTGCAAGTGGACATTCGGAGTGATAAGAGGCCTATAGTGGAAAAAGGAATATCTCCAAATAAAAACTACACAGAAGCATTCTGTGAAACTTCTTTGTGTTCTGTGAATACAACTAACAGAGTTGATGCTTGCTTTGATTGAGCAGTTATGAAACACTGTTTCTGTAGAAACTGCATGTGGACATTCTGACTGCTAACGGTCCTATATTGGAAAAATGAATCTCTTCAAATAAAAACTACACAGAAGCATTTGTGAAAGTTCTTTCTGTTCTTTGCATTCAACTAACAGAGTTGAAGCTTACTTTTTATTGAGCAGTTCTGAAACACTCTTTCTGTAGAAACTGCAAGTGGACATTTTGGAGCGCTAATGGGCCAATAGTGGAAAAAGGAATATCTCCAAATAAAAACTACACAGTAGCATTCTGTGAAACTTATTTCTGTTCTGTGCATTCAACTAACAGTGTTGAAGCTTACTTTTGATTGAGCAGTTCTGAAACACTCTTTCTGTAGAAACAACAACTCGAAATTCGTAACGCTAAGGGTCCTATTGTGGAAAAAGGAATATCTTCAAATACAAACTACACAGAAGCATTCTCTGAAATTTATTTCTGTTCTGTGCATTGAATTAAAAGAGTTAAAGCTTACTTTTGATTGAGCAGTTCTGAAACACTCTTTCTGTAGAAGATGCAATTGGACATTCTGAGCACTAAGGGGCCTGTAGTGGAAAAAGGAATATATCCAAATAATAACTACACAGAAACATTCTGTGAAACTTCTTTCTGTTGTGTGCATTCAACAAACAGAGTTGAAGTTTACTTTTGTTTGATCAGCTCTGAAAAACTCTTTCTGTAGAAACTGCAAGTGGACATTCTGAAAGCTACGGGGCGTATTGAGGAAAAAGGAATATCCGCAAATAAAAACTACACAGAAGCATTCTGTGAAACCTCTTCCTGTTCTTTGCAAGCAACTAACATAGATGAAGCTCACTTTTGATTCAGCAGTTCTGAAAAACTCTTTCTCTAGAAACTGCAAGTGGACATTCATAGCAGTAAGGGACCTACAGTGGAAAAAGGAATATCTTCAAATAAAAACTACACAGAAGCATTCTGTGAAACTTCTCCCTGTTCTGTGCATTCAACAAACAGAGTTGAAGCTTAGTTTTGATTGAGGAGTTCTGAAACTCTCTTTCTGTAGAAACTGCAAATGGACATTCGGAGCGCTAATGGGCCTTTATTGGAAAAAGGAATATATCCAAATAAATACTACCCTTAAGCATTCTGTGAAACTTCTTTCTGTTCTGTGCATTCAACTAACAGAGTTGAAGCTTACTTTTGATTGAGCAGTTCTGAAACTAACTTTCTGAAGAAAATGCAGGAGGACATTCACAGGGCAAAGGGGCCTATAGTGGAAAAAGGAATATCTCCAAATAAAAATAACACAGAAGCATTCTGTGAAACTTATTTCTGTTCTGTACATTCAACTAACAGAGTTGAAGCTTACTTTTGATTGAGCAGTTCTGAAACACTGTTTCTGCAGAAAATGCAAGTCGACATTCGGAGCGCTAAGGGGCCTATAGTGGAAAAAGGAATATCTCCAAATAAAAACTACACAGAAGCATTCTGTGAAACTTCTTTCTGTTCTGTGCTTTCAACTAACAGAGTTGCTGATTACTTTTGATTGAGCAGTTCTGAAACACTCTTTCTGTAGAAACTGCAAGTGGACATTCGGAGCGCTAAGGAGTCTATACTGGAAAAAGGGATATCTTCAAATAAAAACTACAGAAGCATTCAGTGAAACTACTTTCTGTTTTGTGCATTCCACTAACGGAGTTGAAGCGTACTTTTGATTGAGCAGTTCTGAAACACTCTTTCTGTAGAAACTGCAAGTGGAAAATCTGAGCGCTAAGGGCCTATAGGGGAAATAGGAATTTCTCCAAATAAACACTACACAGAGGCATTCTGTGAAAGTTCTTTATGTTGTTTGCATTCAACTAACAGAGTTAAAGCTTACTTTTGATTGAGGAGTTCTGAAACACACTTTCTGTAGTAAGTGCAATTGGACATTCGGATCGCTAAGGGGGCCGTAGCGGAAAAAGTAATGTCTTCAACTAAAAACTACACAGATGCTTTCTGTGAAACTTCTTTCCGTTCTGTGCATTCGACTAACAGAGTTGAAGCTTACTTTTGATTGAGCAGTTCTGAAACACTCTTTCTGTAGAAACTGCAATTGGACATTGTGCGCGCTAAGAGGCCTATAGTGGAAAAAGGAATATCTTCAAATCAAAAATACACAGAAGCATTCTGTGAAACTTCTTTCTCTTCTGAGCATTCAACTAACAGAGTTGAAGCTTACTTTGATTGAGCAGTTCTGAAAAACCCTTTCTGTAGAAACTGGAAGTGGACATTCGGAGTGATAAGAGGCCTATAGTGGAAAAAGGAATATCTCCAAATAAAAACTACACAGAAGCATTCTGTGAAACTTCTTTGTGTTCTGTGAATACAACTAACAGAGTTGATGCTTGCTTTTGATTGAGCAGTTATGAAACACTGTTTCTGTAGAAACTGCATGTGGACATTCTGACTGCTAACGGTCCTATATTGGAAAAATGAATCTCTTCAAATAAAAACTACACAGAAGCATTTGTGAAAGTTCTTTCTGTTCTTTGCATTCAACTAACAGAGTTGAAGCTTACTTTTTATTGAGCAGTTCTGAAACACTCTTTCTGTAGAAACTGCAAGTGGACATTTTGGAGCGCTAATGGGCCAATAGTGGAAAAAGGAATATCTCCAAATAAAAACTACACAGTAGCATTCTGTGAAACTTATTTCTGTTCTGTGCATTCAACTAACAGTGTTGAAGCTTACTTTTGATTGAGCAGTTCTGAAACACTCTTTCTGTAGAAACAACAACTCGAAATTCGTAACGCTAAGGGTCCTATTGTGGAAAAAGGAATATCTTCAAATACAAACTACACAGAAGCATTCTCTGAAATTTATTTCTGTTCTGTGCATTGAATTAAAAGAGTTAAAGCTTACTTTTGATTGAGCAGTTCTGAAACACTCTTTCTGTAGAAGTTGCAATTGGACATTCTGAGCACTAAGGGGCCTGTAGTGGAAAAAGGAATATATCCAAATAATAACTACACAGAATCATTCTGTGAAACGTCTTTCTGTTGTGTGCATTCAACAAACAGAGTTGAAGTTTACTTTTGTTTGATCAGCTCTGAAAAACTCTTTCTGTAGAAACTGCAAGTGGACATTCTGAAAGCTACGGGGCGTATTGAGGAAAAAGGAATATCCGCAAATAAAAACTACACAGAAGCATTCTGTGAAACCTCTTCCTGTTCTTGCAAGCAACTAACATAGATGAAGCTCACTTTTGATTCAGCAGTTCTGAAAAACTCTTTCTCTAGAAACTGCAAGTGGACATTCATAGCAGTAAGGGACCTACAGTGGAAAAAGGAATATCTTCAAATAAAAACTACACAGAAGCATTCTGTGAAACTTCTCCCTGTTCTGTGCATTCAACAAACAGAGTTGAAGCTTAGTTTTGATTGAGGAGTTCTGAAACTCTCTTTCTGTAGAAACTGCAAATGGACATTCGGAGCGCTAATGGGCCTTTATTGGAAAAAGGAATATATCCAAATAAAGACTACCCGAAAGCATTCTGTGAAACTTCTTTCTGTTCTGTGCATTCAACTAACAGAGTTGAAGCTTACTTTTGATTGAGCAGTTCTGAAACTAACTTTCTGAAGAAAATGCAGGAGGACATTCACAGGGCAAAGGGGCCTATAGTGGAAAAAGGAATATCTCCAAATAAAAATAACACAGAAGCATTCTGTGAAACTTATTTCTGTTCTGTACATTCAACTAACAGAGTTGAAGCTTACTTTTGATTGAGCAGTTCTGAAACACTGTTTCTGCAGAAAATGCAAGTCGACATTCGGAGCGCTAAGGGGCCTATAGTGGAAAAAGGAATATCTCCAAATAAAAACTACACAGAAGCATTCTGTGAAACTTCTTTCTGTTCTGTGCTTTCAACTAACAGAGTTGCTGATTACTTTTGATTGAGCAGTTCTGAAACACTCTTTCTGTAGAAACTGCCAGTGGACATTCGGAGCGCTAAGGAGTCTATACTGGAAAAAGGGATATCTTCAAATAAAAACTACAGAAGCATTCAGTGAAACTACTTTCTGTTTTGTGCATTCCACTAACGGAGTTGAAGCGTACTTTTGATTGAGCAGTTCTGAAACACTCTTTCTGTAGAAACTGCAAGTGGAAAATCTGAGCGCTAAGGGGCCTATAGGGGAAATAGGAATTTCTCCAAATAAACACTACACAGAGGCATTCTGTGAAAGTTCTTTATGTTGTTTGCATTCAACTAACAGAGTTAAAGCTTACTTTTGATTGAGGAGTTCTGAAACACACTTTCTGTAGTAAGTGCAATTGGACATTCGGATCGCTAAGGGGGCCGTAGCGGAAAAAGTAATGTCTTCAACTAAAAACTACACAGATGCTTTCTGTGAAACTTCTTTCCGTTCTGTGCATTCGACTAACAGAGTTGAAGCTTACTTTTGATTGAGCAGTTCTGAAACACTCTTTCTGTAGAAACTGCAAGTGGAAATTCAGAGCGATAAGGGGCCTATAGGGGAAAAAGGAATTTCTCCAAATAAAAACTACACAGAAGCATTCTGTGAAACTTCTTTCTGTTCTGTGCATTCAAGTAACAGAGTTGAAGGTTACTTTTGATTGAGCAGTTCTGAAAAACTCTTTCTGTAGAAACTGCAAGTGGACATTCAGAGCGCTAAGTGGCCTATAGTGGAAAAAGGAATATCTCCAAATAAAAAATACACAGAAGCATTCTGTGAAACTTCTTTCTTTTCTTTGCATTCAAATAACAGAGTTGAAGCTTACGTTTGATCTCGCAGTTCTGAAACTCTCTTTCTGTAGAAAGTGCATGGGTCATTCTGAGTGCAAAGGGGCCTACAGTGGAAAACGGAATGTCTGCAAATAAAAACTACACAGAAACATTCTGTGGAACTTCTTTCTGTTCTGTGAATTCAACTAACAGAGTTGAAGCTTACTTTTGATTGAGCAGTTCTGAAACACTCTTTCTGTAGAATCTGCAATTGGACATTCGGAGCGCTAAGGGGCCTTTAGTGGACAAAGTAATATCTTCAAATACAAACTACACAGAAGCATTCTGTGCAACTTCTTTCTGTTCTGTGCATTCAACTAACTGAGTTGAATCTTACATTTGTTTGAGCAGTTCTGAAACACTCTTTCTGTAGAAATTGCAAGGGGATATTCTGAGCGCTAATGGGCCTATAGTGGAAAAAGGAATATCTACAAATAAAAAATACACAAAAGCATTTTGTGAAACTTCTTTGTGTTCTGTGCATTAAACTAAGAGAGTTAAAGCTTACTTTTGATTGAGTAGTTCTGAAACACTCTTTCAGTAGAAACTGCAAGTGGACATTCTGAGCACTAAGGGGCCTATAGTGCAAAAACGAATACCTTCAAATATAAACTACACAGAAGCATTCTGTGAAACTTCTTTCTGTTGTGTGCATTCAACTAACAGAGTTAAAGCTTACTTTTGATTGAGGAGTTCTGAAACACACTGTATGTAGAAAGTGCAAGTGGACATTTGGATCGCTAAGCGGGCTGTAGCGGAAAAAGGAATATCTTTTAATAAAAACAACACAGAAGCTTTCTGTGAAACTTCTTTCTGTTCCGTGCATTCAACTAACAGAGTTGAAGCTTAATTTTCATTGAGCAGTTCTGAAACACTCTTTCTGTAAAAACATCATGTGGACATTTGGAGCGCTAAGGGGCCTATAGTGGAATAAGGAATATCTCCAAATAAAAACGACACAGAGGCATTCAGTGAAACTTCTTTCTGTTCTGTGCGTTCTACTAACAGAGTTGAAGCTTACTTTTGATTGAGCAGCTCTGAAAAACTCTTTCTGTCGAAATTGCAAGTGGACATTCGGAACGCAAAGGGGTCTATGGTGGAAAAAGGAACATGCTCAAAAAATACTAAACAGAAGCATTCTGTGAAACTACTTTCTGTTCTGAGCATTCAAATAACAGAGTTGAAGCTTACTTTTGATTGAGCAGTTCTGGAACAATCTTTCTGTAGAAACTGAAAGTGGACATTCAGAGCGCTAAACTGCCTATAGTGGAAAAAGGAATATCCACAAATAAAAACTACACAGAAGCATTCTGTGAAACTTCATTCTGTTCTATGCATTCAACTAACAGAGTTGAAGCTTACCTTTGATTTAGAAGTTCTGAAACACTCCTTCTGTAGAAAATGCAAGTGGACATTCGGAGCGCTACGGGGCCTATAGTGGAAAAAGGAATATCTTCAAATAAAAACTACACAGAAGCATTCTGTGAAACTTCTTTCCATTCTCTGCATTCAACTAAGAGAGTTGTAGCTTACTTTTGATTGAGCAGTTCTGAAACACTCTTTCTGTAGAAACTGCAAGTGGACATTCGGAAAGCTAAGGGGCCTTTTGTGGAAAAAGGAATATCTTCAAATAAAAACTACATAGAAGCTTTCTGTGAAACTTCTTTCAGTTCTGTGCATTCAACTAACAGAGTTGAAGCTTACTTTTGAATGAGCAGTTCCGAAACTCTCTTTCTGTAGAAACTGCAACTGGACATTTTGAGAGCTAAGAGGCCTACGGTGGAAAAAGGAATATCTCCAAATAAAAACTACGCAGAGGCATTCCGTGAAACTACCTTTTGTTCTGTGCATTCAACTAACAGAGTTGAAGCTTACTTTTGATTGAGCAGTTCTGAAACACTCTTTCTGTAAAAACTGCAAGTGGACATTCGGAGCGCTAAGGGGCCTACAGTGGAAAAAGGAATATCATCAAATAAAAACCACACAAAAGCCTTCTGTGGAACTTCTTTGTGTTCTGTGCACTCAACTAACAGAGTTGAAGCTGACTTTTGATTGAGCAGTTCTGAAACTCTCTTTCTGTAGAAACTGCAAGTGGACATTCTGAGCGCTAAGGGGCCTATATTGGAAAAAGGAATATCCTCAAATAAAGACTACACAGAAGCAGTCTGTGAAACTTCTTTCTGTTCTGTGCATTCAACTAACAGAGTTGAAGCTTACATTTGATTGAGCTGTTCTGAAACACTCTTTCTGTAGAAACTGCAAATGGACATTCTGATCGCTAAGGGGCCTATAGTGGAAAAAGGAATGTCCTCAAATAAAAACTACACAGAAGCATTCTGTGAAACTTCTTTCTGTTCTGTGCATTCAACTAACAGAGTTGTAGCTTACGTTTGATTGAGCAGTTCTGATACTCTCTTTCTGTATAAAGTGCATGGGGATATTCAGAGTGCAATGGGGCCTATAGTGGAAAAATGAATATCTTCAAATAAAAACTACACGGAAGCATTCTGTGAAACTTCTTTCTGATCTGTGCATTCAACTAACAGAGTTGTAGCTTACTTTTGATTGAGCAGTTCTGAAACTCTCTTTCTGTAGAAAGTGCATGGGGATATTCTGAGGGCAAAGGGGCCTATAGTGGAAAAAGGAATATCTTCAAATAAAAACTACACAGAAGCATTCTGTGAAACTTCTTTCTGTTCTGTGCATACACTTAAGTGACTCGAAGCTTACTTTTGATTGAGCAGTTCTGAAACACTCTTTCTGTAGAAACTGCAAGTGGACATTCGGCGCCCTATGGGGCCTACAGGGTAAAAAGGAATTTCTCCAAATAAAAACTACACAGAATCATTCTGTGAAACTTCTTTCTGTTCTTTGCATTCAAGTAACAGAGTTGAAGGTTACTTTTGATTGAGCAGTTCTGAAACACTCCTTCTGTAGAAACTGCAAGTGGTCATTCGGAGCACTAAGGGGCCTATAGAGGAAAAAGGAATATCTCCAAATAAAAAATACACAGAAGCATTCTGTGAAACTCCTTTCTGTTCTGTGCATTCAACTAACAGAGTTGAAGCTTACCTTTTATTTAGTAGTTCTGAAACAGTCTTACTGTAGAAACTGCAGTTGGACCTTCAGAGCGCTAAGGGGCCTATAGTGGAAAAAGGAATATCTTCATATTAAAACTACACAGAAGCATTCTGTGAAACTTATTTCTGTTCTCTGCATTCAGCTAACAGAGTTGTAGCTTACTTTTGATTGAGCAGTTCTGAAACACTCTTTCTGTAGAAAATGCAAGTGGACATTCCGAAAACTAAGGGGCCTTTTGTGGAAAAAGGAATATCCCCAAATAAAAACTACACAGAAGCATTGTGTGAAGCATCTTTCTGTTCTGTGCATTCAACTAAGAGAGTTTAAGCTTACTTTTATTTAGCAGTTCTGAAACACTCTTTCTGTAGAAACTGCAAGTGGACATTCTGAGAGCTAAGTCGCCTATGGTGGAAAAAGGAATATCTCCAAATAAAAACTACACAGAAGCATTCTGTGAAACTTCTCCCTGCTCTGTGCATTCAACTAACAGAGTTGAAGCTTACTTTTGTTGAGCAGTTCTGAAACTCTCTTTCTGTAGAATCTGCAAGTGGACATTCGGAGCGCTAAGAGGCGTTTAGTGGAAAAAGGAATATCTTCAAATACAAACTACACAGAAGCATTCTGTGAAACATCTTTCTGTTCTGTGCATTCAACTAACAGAGTTGAAGCTTACATTTCTTTGAGCAGTTCTGAAACACTCTTTCTGTAGAAATTGCAAGGGGATATTCTGAGCGCTAATGGGCCTATAGTGGGAAAAGGAATATCTACAAATAAAAACTACACAGAAGCATTTTGTGAAACTTCTTTGTGTTCTGTGCATACAACCAAGAGTGTTAAAGGTTACTTTTGATTGAGCAGTTCTGAAACACTCTTACAGTAGAAACTGCAAGTGGACATTCTGCGTGCTAAGGGCCTATAGTAGAAAAAGGAACATCTTCAAATACAAACTACACAGAAGCAATATGTGAAAGTTATTTCTGTTGTTTGCATTCAACTAAAAGAGTTAAAGCTTACATTTGATTGAGAAGTTCTGAAACACTCTTTCTGTAGAAAGTGCAAGTGGACATTCGGATCGCTAAGGGGGCTGTAGCGGAAAAAGGAATATCTTCAAATAAAAACTACTCAGAAGCTTTCTGTGAAACTTCTTTCGTTCTGTGCATTCAACTAACAGAGTTGAAGCTTACTTTTGATTGAGCAGATCTGGAACAATCTTTCTGTATAAACTGAAATTTGTCATTCGGAGAGCTAAAGTGCCTATAGTGGAAAAAGGAATATCCTCAAATAAAAACTACACAGAAGCATTCTGTGAAACTTCATTCTGTTATGTGCATTGAACTAACAGAGTTGAAGCTTACTTTTGACTGAGCAGTTCTGAAACACTCTTTCTGTAGACACTGCAAGTGGATATTCCGAACGCTAAGGGGCCTGTTATGGAAAAAGTCATATCCTCAAATAAAAACTACACGGAAGCATTGTGTGAAACTTCTTTCTTTTATCTGCATTCAACTAACACAGTTGAAGCTTACTTTTGACTGAGCAGTTCTGAAACCCTCTTTGTGTAGAAACTGCAAGGGGACATTCGTCGTGCTAAGGGGCCTATAGTGGAAAAAGAAATATCCTAAAATAAAAACTACACAGAAGCATTCTGTGAAACTTCTTCCTTTTATCTGCATTCAACTAACAGAGTTGAAGATTACTTTTGATTGAGCAGTTATGAAACACTCTTTCTGTAGAAACTACAAGTGGACAAACAGAGTCATAAGGGGCCAACTGTGGAAAAAGGCATATCTTCAAATAAAAACTACACAGAAGAATGCTGAGAAAATTCTATCTGTTCTGCGCTTTCAGCGAACAGATTTGAAGCTTACTTTTGATTGAGCAGTACTGAAACACTCTTTCTATAAAAATTGCAAGTGGATATTCAGAATGCTAAAGGGCCTATAGTGGAAAAAGTAGTATACTCAAATCAAAACTATACAGAAGCATTCTGTGAAACTTTTTTCTATTCTGTGCATTCAACTAAGAGAGTTGAAGCTTACTTTTGATTGAGCAGTTCTGAAACACTCTTTCTGTAAAAATTTCAAGTGGACATTCAGAATGCTAAAGGGCCTATAGTGGAAAAAGTAGTATCCACAAATCAAAACTATACAGAAGTATTCTGTGAAACTTCTTTATGTTCTGTGCATTCAAATAACAGAGTTGAACCTTACTTTTGATTGAGCAGTTCTGAAACCCTCTTTCTGTAGAAACAGCATGTGGACTTTCTGAGCGCTAAGGGTCCTTTAGTGGAAAAAGGAATATCTTCAAATAAAAACTACCCCGAAGAATTCTGTGAAATTTCTTCCTGTTCCGTGCATTCAACTAACAGATTTGAATCTCACTTTTGACTGAGCCATTCTGAAACAGCCTTTCTGTAGAAACTGCAAATGCACAATATGAACACTATGGGGCATATGGTAGAAAAAGGAATATCTCCAAATAAAATTTACACAGCAGCATTCTGTGAAACTTTTTCTCTTCTGTGCATTCAACTAAGAGAGTTGAAGCTTACTATTGATTGAGCTGTTCTGAAACACTCTTTCTGTAGAAACTGCAATTGGACATTTGGAGCGCTTAGGGGCCTATAGTGCCAAAATAACATCTCCAAATAAAAACTACACAGAAGCATTCTGTGAAACTTCTTTCTGTTCTGTGCATTCAACTAACAGATTTGAAGCTTACTTTTGATTGAGAAGTTCTGAAACACTCTTTCTGTAGAAACTGCAAGTGGACATTCTGAGCGCTAATGGTCCTATAGTGGAAAAAGGATTATCTTCAAATGTAAACTACACAGAAGCATTCTGTGAAACTTCTTTCTGTTCTGTGCATTCAACTAAAGGAGTTGAAGCTTACTTTTGATTGAGCAGTTCTGAAACACTCTTTCTTTAGAAAAACTGCAAGTGTATATTCGCAGCGCTAAGGTGCCTACAGTGGAGAAAGCAATATTTCCAAATAAAAACTACACAGAAGCATTCTGTGAAACTTCCTTCTGCTCTGTGCATTCAAGTAACAGAGTTGAAGCTCACTTTTGTTTGAGCAGTTCTGAAACACTCTTTCTGTAGAAACTGCAAGTGGACATTCCGAACGCTAATGGGCCTATAGTGGAAAAAGGGATATCCTCAAATAAAAACTACACAGAAGCACTCTGTGAAACTTATTTCTGTTCTGTGCATTCAACTAACAGAGTTGAAGCTTACTTTTGATTGAGCAGTTCTGAAACACTCTTTCTGTAGAAACTGCATGTGGACTTTCTGAGCACTAAGGGGGTTAAGTGGAAAAAGGAATATCTTCATATAAAAACTACACTGAAGAATTCTGTAAAACATCTTTCTGTTCCGTGCATTCGACTAACAGAGTTGAATCTTACTTTTGATTGAGCCATTCTGAAACACTCTTTCTGTAGAAACTGCAAATGCACAATATGAATGCTATGGGGCCTACAGTAGAAAAAGGAATATCTCCAAATAAAATTACACAGAAGCATTCTGTGAAACTTCTTTCTCTTCTGTGCATTCAACTAACAGATTTGAAGCTTACTATTGATTGAGCTGTTCTCAAACACTCTTTCTGTAGAAACTGCAATTGGACATTTGGAGCGCTAAGGGGCCTATAGTGCAAAAAGGAATATCTCCAAATAAAAACTACACAGAAGCATTCTGTGAAACTTCCTTCTTCTCTGTGCATTCAACTAACAGGGTTGAAGCTTACTTTTGTTTGAGCAGTTCTGAAACACTCTTCCTGTAGAAACTGCTAGTGGATATTCCGAACGTTTAAGGGCCTATTGTGGAAAAAGGGATATCCTCAAATAAAAACTACACAGAAACATTCTGTGAAACTTCTGTCTGTTCTGTGCATTCAACTAACAGAGTTGAAGCTTACTTTTGATTGAGCAGTTCTGCAACTCTCTTTTTGTAGAAACTGCAAGTGGACATTTGGAGCGCTAAGGGGCCTATAGTGGAGAAAGGAATATCTTCAAATAAAAAAAACACAGAAGCATTCTGTGAAACATCTTTATGTTCTTTGCATTCAACTGACAGAGTTAAATCTTAATTTTGATTGTGCAGTTCTGAAACACTCTTTCGTCAAAACTGAAAGTGGTCATTGAGAGGGCAAAGGGGACTGTAGTTGAAAAAGGGATATCTTCAAATAAAAACTGCACAAAATCATTCTGTGAAACTTCTTTCTGTTGTGTGCATTCAGCTAACAGAGTTGAAGCTAACTTTTTATGGAGCAGTTCTGAAACTCTCTGTAGAAACTTCAAGTGGACATTCTGAGTGCTAAGGGGCGTATAGTGGAAAAAGTAATATTTCCAAATAAAAACTACACGGAAGCATTATGTGAAACTTCTTTCTGTTCTCTACATACAACTAACAGAGTTGAAGCTTACTTTTGATTGAGCAGTTCTGAAACACTCTTTCTGTGGAAACTGCAAGCGGACATTCAGAACGCTATGAGACCTATAGTGGAAAAAGATATATCTTCAAATAAAAACTACACAGATGCATTCTGTGAAACTTCTTTCTGTTCTGTGCATTCAACAAACAGAATTTAACCTTACTATTGAAAGAGCGTTTCTGAAGCACTCTTTCTGTAGAAACTGCAAGTGGACATTCGCAGTGCTAAGGGCCCATAGTGGAAAAAGGTATATACTCTAATAAAAACTACACAGAAGAATTCTTTGAAACTTCTTCCTGTTCTATCCATTCAATTAATAGAGTTGAAACATTCTTTTGATTGAGCAGTTCTGAAACACTCTTTTTGTAGAAAATGGAATTGCACATTCGGAACGCAAATTGGCCTATAGTGGAAAAAGGAATATCTCCAAATAAAAACTACACAGAAGCATTCTGTGATACTTCTTTATGTTCTGTGCATTCAACTAGCAGAGTTGAAGCTTACTTTTGATTGAGCAGTTCTGAAACTCTCTTTCTTTAGAAACTGCATTTAGACATTCTGAGCGCTAAGGGGCCTATAGTTGAAAAGCGAATATCTTCAAATAAAATCTACACAGAAGCATTCTGTGAAACTTTTTTGTTCTGTGCATTCAACAAAGAGAGTTGAAGCATACTTTTGATTGAGCAGTTCTGAAACACTCTTTCTCTGGAAGCTGCAATTCGACATTCGCAGCGCTAAAGGGCCCATAGTGGAAAAAGTTATACGCTCGGATAAAAACTACACAGAAGCATTCTGTGAATCTTCTTTCTGATCTATGCATTCAGTTAACTGAGTTGAAGCATACATTTGATTGAGCAGTTCTGAAACCCTCTTTCTGTAGAAACTGCAGTGGACATTCTTAGGGGTAAGCGCCCTATAGTGGAAAAAGTAATATCTTCAAATAAAAACTACACAAAAGCATTCTGTGAGACTTCTTTCTGTTCTCTGCATTCAACTACCGGAGTTGATTCTTAGTTTTGATTGAGCAGTTCTGAAACACTCTTTCAGTAAAAATTGCAAGTAGACATTCAGTATGCTAAAGGGACTATAGTGGAAAAAGGAGTATCCTCAAAGGAAAACTATACAGAAGCATTCTGTGAAACTTGTTTCTTTCTGTGCATTCAACTAACAGAGTTGAAGCTTACTTTTGATTGAGCAGTTCTGAAACACTCTTTCTGTAGAAACTGCAGGTGGACATTCAGAGCACTAAGGGGCCAATAGTGGAAAAAGGAATATGTTTAAATAACAACTACACAGAAGAATTTTGTGAAACTTCTTTCTGTTCTGTGCATTCAACTAACACAGTTGAAGCTTACTTTGATTGAACAGTTGTGAAACACTCTTTCTGTAGAAACTGCAAGTGGACAATCGGAACGCTAATTGGCCTATAGAGGAACAAGGTATATCTCCAAATAAAAACTACACAGAAACATTCTGTGAAATTTATTTCTGTTCTGTGCATTCAACTAACAGAGTTGAAGCTTACTTTTGATTGAGCAGCTCTGAAACTCTCTTTCTGTAGAAACTGCAAGTGGACATTCGGAACGCTAAGGGGCCTATTGTAGAAAAAGGAATATCCTCAAATAAAAAATAAAGACAGAAGCATTCTGTGAAACTTTTTCTGTTCTGTGCATTCAACTAACAGAGTTGAAACTTACTTTTGATTCAGCAGTTCTGAAACACTCTTTCTATAGAAACTGCAAGAGGACATTCACAGCGCTCAGGGGCCTATAATGGAAAAAGGAATATCTTCCAATAAAAACTACATGGAAGCATTCTGTGAAACTTCTTTCTGTTCTGTGCATTCAACTAACAGAGTTGAAGCTTACTTTTTATTGAGCAGTACTGAAACATTCTTTCTGTAGAAACTGCAAGTGGACATTCTAAGCGCTAAGTTTCCTCTAGTGGAAAAAGGAATATCCTCAAATAAAAACTACACAGAAGCATTCTGTGAAACTTCTTTCTGTTCTGTGCATTCAACTAACAGAGTTGAAGCTTACTTTTGATTGAGCAGTTATGAAACACTCTTTCTGTAGAAACTACAATTGGACATTCAGAGTCCTAAGGGGCCAATAGCGGAAAAAGGCATATCTTCAAATGAAAACTACACAAAAACATTCTGTGAAAATTCTTTCTGTTCTGTGAATTCAACTAACAGAGTTGAATCTTACTTTTGATTGAGCAGTTCTGAAACACAGTTTCTGAAGCAACTGCAAGTGGACAATCGGTGATCTAAGGGGCCTATACTGGAAAAAGGAGTATCCTCAAGTAAAAACTACACAAAACCATTCTGTGTAACTTCTTTCTGTTCTGTGCATTCAACTAACAGAGTTGAGGTTTACTTTTGATTGAGCATTCTGAAACACTCTTTCTGTAGAAACTGCACTTGGACATTCGGCGTGCTAAGGTTCCTATAGTGGAAAAAGGAATATCTTCAAATAAAAACTAAACAGAAGCATTCTGTGAAACTTCGTTCTGTTCTGTGAATTCAACTAACAGAGTTGAAGCTTGTTTTGATTGAGCAGTTCGGAATCACTCTTTCTGTAGAAACTGCAAGTGGACATTCGGAGTGTTAAGGGGCCAATAGTGGAAAAAGGAATATCATCAAATAAAAACTACACTGAAGCCTTCTGTGAAATTACTTTGTGTTGTGTGCATTCACCTAACAGAGTTGAAGCTTACTTTTGAATGAGCAGTTCTGAAACACTTTTTCTGTGGAAACTGCAAGTGGACATTCGGAGCGCTAAGGTGTCTGTAGTTGAAACACGAATATCCTCATATTAAAACTACACAGAAGCATTCTGTGAAACTTCTTTATGTTATGTGCATTCAACTAACAGAGTTGAAGCTTACTTTTGATTGAGCAGTTCTGAAACACTCTTTCTGTAGAAACTCGAAGTGGACATTGGGAGCTCTAAGGGGCCTATAGAGAAAAACGGAATATCTTCAAATAAAAACTACACAGAAGAATTCTGTGAAACTTCTTCATGTTCTCCGAAATCAACTAACAGAGTTGAAGCCTACTTTTGATTGAGCAGTTCTGAAACACTCTTACTGTATAAACTGCAAGTGGACATTCGGAGCGCTAAGGGGCCTATAGTGGAAAAAGGAATATCATCAAATAAAAACTGGAGAGAAGCCTTCTGTGAAACTTCTATCTGTTCTGTGCATTCAACTAACAGAGTTGAAGCTTACTTTTGATTGAGTAGTTCTCAAACCCTCTTTCTGTAGAAACTGCAAGTGAACATTCGGAGAGCTAAGGGGCCTGTAGTTGAAAAGGGAATATCTTCAAATAAAATCTACACAGAAGCATTCTGTGAAACTTATTTCTGTTCTGTGCATTCAACTTACAGAATTGAAGCATACTTTTGATTGAGCAGTTCTGAAACCATCTTTCTGTTGAACTTGCAAGGGGACATTCGGAGCGCTAAATGGCCCATATTGGAGAAAGACATATACACGAATACAAACTACACAGAAGCGTTCTGTGAAACTTCTTTCTGTTCTATGCATTCAACTAACAGAGTTGAAGCTTACTTTTGATTGAGCAGTTCTGAAACACTCTTTCTGTAGAAACTGCAAGTGGACATTCGCAGCGCTAATTGGCCTATAGTGGAAAAAGGATTATCGCCAAATAAAAACTACACAGAAGCATTCTGTGAAACTTATTTCTGTTCTATGCATTCAACTAACAGAGTTGAAGCTTACTTTTGATTGAGCAGTTTTGAAGCACTCTTTCTGTAGAAACTCGAAGTGGACATTGGGAGTGCTAAGCGGCCTTAATTGGAAAAAGGAATATCTTCAAATAAAAACAACACAGAAGCTTTCTGTGAAACTTCTTTCTGTTCCGTGCATTCAACTAACAGGATTGAAGCATAGTTTTGTTTGAGCAGTTCTGAAACCCTCTTTCTGTAGAAACTGCAGTGGACATTCTTAGGGCTAAGGGGCCTATATTGGAAAAAGGAATATCTTCAAATAAAAACTACACAGAAGCTTTCTGTGAAACTTCTTTATGTTATGTGCATGCAACTAAAAAAGTTGAAGCTTACTTTTGATTGAGCAGTTCTGAAACACTCTTTCTGTTGAAACTGCAAGTGGACATTGGGAGAGCTAAGGGGCCTATAGTGGAAAAAGGAATATCATCAAATAAAAAATACACAGAAGCCTTCTTTGAAACTTCTTTCTGTTTTCCGCATTCAACTAACAGAGTTGAAGCTCACATTTGATTCAGTAGTTCTGAAACACTCTGTAGAACCTGCAAGTGGACAGTAGGAGCGCTAACGGGCCTATAGTGGAAAAAGGAATATCCTCAAATAAAAACTACACAGAAGCATTCTGTGAAACTTCATTATGCTATATGCATTAAACTAACAGAGTTGAAGCTTACTTTTGATTGAGCAGTTCTTAAACAGTCTTTCAGTAGAAACTGCAAGTGGTCATTCCGAGCAATAAGGGGCCCATAGTGGAAACAGGAATATTCTCAAATAAAAACTACACAGAAGCATTCTGTGAAACTACTTTATGTTCTGTGCATTCAACTAAGAGAGTTGAAGCTTACCTAGTATTGAGCAGTTCTGAAACACTCTTTCAGTAGAAACTGCCGTTGGACATTCAGCGCACTAAGGGGCCTATAGTAGAAAAAGGAAGATGTCCAAATAAAAACGACACAGAAGCATTCTGTGAAACTTCTTTCTGTTCTGTGCATTCAACTATAAGTGCTGAAGCTTACTTTTGATTGAGCAGTTCTGAAACACTCTTTCTGTAGAAACTGCAAGTGGACATTCAGAGCACTAATGGGCCTATTGTGGAAAAAGGAATATCTTCAAATAAAAACTACACAGAAGCATTCTGCGAAACTCCTTTCTGTTCTGTGCAGTCAACTAACAGAGTGGAAGCTTACTTTTGATTGAGCAGTTCTGAAACAATCTTTCCGTACAAACTGCATGAGGACATTCGCAGTGCTATGGGGCCTATAGTGAAAAAAGGAATATATTCAAATAAAAGCTAAACAGAAGCATTCGGTGAAACTTCCTACTGTTCTGTGCATTCAACTAACAGAGTTTAACTTCCTTTTGATTCAGCAGTTCTGAAACACTCTTTCAGTAGAAACTGCAAGTGGACATTCGGACGGCTGTGGGGCCTGTATTGGAAAAAGGAATATCTTCATATAAAAACTACACAGAAGTATTCTTTGAAACTTCTTTCTTTTCTGAGCATTCACCTAACAGAGTTGAAGCTTACTTTTCTTTGAGCAGTTCTGAAACACTCTTTCTGTAGAAACTGCATTTGAATATTCTGAGCGCTAAGTGCCCTATAGTGGAAAAAGGAATATCCTCAAATAAAAACTACAGAGAAGCATTCTGTGAAACTTCTTTCCAATCTGTGCATTCAACTAACAGTCTTGAAGATTTCTTTTGATTGAACAGTTCTGAAACACTCTTTCTGTAGAAACTGCATGTGGAAATTTGGAGCGCTAAGGGGCCTATAGTGGAAAAAGTAATATCCACAAATAAAGACTACACAGAAGCATTCTGTGAAACTTCTTTATGTTATATGCATTCAACCAACAGAGTTGAAGCTTACTTTTGATTGCGCAGTTCTGAAACACTCTTTCTGTAGAAACTGCAAGTGGACATTCGGAGCACTAATGTGCCCTTAGGTTAAAAAGTAATACCTTCAAATAAAAACAACACAGAAGCATTCTGTGAAACTCCTTTCTGTTCAGTGAATTCAACTAACAGAGTTGAATCTTACTTTTGATTGAGTAGTTTTGAAACACTCTTCCTGTAGAAACTGCAAGTGGATATTTGGAACGCTAAGAGGCCTACAGTGGAAAAATAAATATCCTCAAATAAAAACTACACAGAAGCATTCTGTGAAACTTCTTTATGCTATATGCATTCAACCAACAGAGTTGAAGCGTACTTTTGTTTGAGCAGTTCTGAAACACTCTTTCTTTACAAACTGCCAGTGGACAATCGGAACACTAAGGGGCCAATTGCTGAAAAAGGAATATCTTCAAATAAAAACTACACAGAAGCATTCAGTGTAATTTCTTTTTGTTTTGTGCTTTCAACTAACAGAGTTGAAGCTTTCAATTGATTGAGCAGTTCTGAAACGCTCTTTCTGTAGAAACTGCAAGTGGACATACGGAGTGCTAAGGGGCCGATAGTGGAATAAGATATATACTCCCATAAAAACAACACAGAAGGATTCTGTGAAAAAGCTTTCTGTTTTGTGCATTCAACTAACAGAGTTGAAGCTTACTTTTCTTTGAGCAGTTCTGAAACACTGTTTCTGTAGAAACTGAAAATGGAGAGTCGGAGCGCTAAGGGGCCTATCGTGGAAAAAGGAATATCATCAAATAAAATCTACACAGAAGCATTCCGCGAAACTTCTTTCTGTTCTGTGGTTTCAACTAAGAAAGTTTTACCTTACATATGATTGAGCAGTTCTGAAACACAATTTCTGTAGAAACTGCAAGTGGACATTCGGAGCGCTAAGTGGCCTATAGTGGAAAAAGGAATATCCTCAAATAAAAACTACACAGAAGCATTCTGTGAAACTTCTTTCTGTTCTGTGCATTCAACTCACAGAGTTGAAGCTTACATTTGATTGAGCATTTCTGAAACACTCTTCGTGTAGAAACTGCAGGTGGACATTCAGAGCGCTATGGGGCCTAGAGTGGGAAAAGGAATATCTGCACATAAAAACTACACAGAAGGATTCTGTGAAAATTCTTTCTGTTCTGTGAATTCAACTAACAGAGTTGAAGCTTATTTTGATTGAGCAGTTCTGAATCACTATTTCTGTAGAAAATGCAAGGGGACATTCTGAGCGCTAAGGGGCCTGTAGTGGAAAAAGGACTATCTCCAAGTAAAAACTACACAGAAGCATTCTGTGAAACTTCTTTCTGTTCTGTGTATTAAACTTACAGTGTTGAAGCTTACTTTTCATTGAGCAGTTCTGAAACAATCTTACTGTAGAAACTGCAACAGGACAATCGGAGCGCTAATTTGCCTAAACTGGAAAAAGGAATATATTCAAATAAAAACTACACAGAAGCACTCTGTGAAACATATTTCCCTTCTGTGCATTCAACTAACAGAGTTGAAGCTTACTTTTGACTGAGCAGTTCTGAAACACTCTTTCTGTAGACACTGCAAGTGGACATTCCGAACGCTAAGGGGCCTGATGTGGGAAAAGATGTATCCTCAAATGAAAACTACACAGAAGCATTGTGTGAAACTCCTTTCTTTTCTCTGCATTCAACTAACAGAGTTGAAGCTTACTTTTGACTGAGCAGTTCTGAAACACTCTTTCTGTAGAAACTGCAAGTGGTCATTCAGAGCACTAAGGGCCCTATAGTGGAAAAAGGTATATCTTAAAATACAAACTACACAGAAGCATTCTGTGAAACATCTTTCTGTTCTGTGCATTCAACTAACAGAGTTGAAGCTTACTTTTCATTGAGCAGTTCTGCAACATTCTTTCTGTAGACACTGCAAGTGGACATTCCGAATTCTAAGGGGCCTATTGTGGAAAAAGGAATATCCTCAAATAAAACAACACAGAAGCATTGTGTGAAACTTATTTCTATTCTCTGCATTCAACTAACAGTGTTGAAGCTTACTTTTGTCTGAGCAGTTCTGTAACACTCTTTCTGTAGAAACTGCAAGTGGTCATTCAGAGCACTAAGGGCCCTATAGTGGAAAAAGGTATATCTTAAAATACAAACTACACAGAAGCATTCTGTGAAACATCTTTCTGTTCTGTGCATTCAACTAACAGAGTTGAAGCTTACTTTTCATTGAGCAGTTCTGCAACATTCTTTCTGTAGACACTGCAAGTGGACATTCCGAATTCTAAGGGGCCTATTGTGGAAAAAGGAATATCCTCAAATAAAAACAACACAGAAGCATTCTGTGAAACTTATTTCTATTCTCTGCATTCAACTAACAGTGTTGAAGCTTACTTTTGTCTGAGCAGTTCTGAAACACTCTTTCTGTAGAAAATGCAAGTGGACATTCGGATAGCTAAGGGGCCTATAGTGGAAAAAGGAATATCTTCATATAAAAACTACACAGAAGCATTCTCTGAAACTTGTTTCTGTCCCACGCATTCAACTAACAGAGTTAAAGCTTACTTTTGATTGAGAAGTCCTGAAACACTCTTTCTGCAGAAACTGGAATTGGACATTCTGAGTGCTAAGGGGCCTATAGTTGAAAAAGGAATATCTTCAAATAAAAACTACACAGAAGCCCTCTGTGAAACTTTTTTCTGTTCCGTGCATTCAACTAACAGAGTTGAACGTTAATTTCATTGAGCAGTTCTGAAACACTCTTTCTGTAGAAACTGAAGACGACATTCTGAACGCTAAGGGGCCTATTGTGGAAAAAAGAATACCTTCAAATCAAAACTACACAGAAGCATTCTGTGAGACTTCTTTCTGTTCTATACATTCAACTAACAGAGTTGAAGCTTACATTGGATTGAGCAGTTCTGAAACAATCTTTCTGTAGAAAGTGCAAGGGGATAATCTGAGTGCTAAGGGGCCTATAGTGGAAAAAGGAATATCTTCAAATAAAAACTACACAGAAGCATTCTGTGAAACTTCTTTCTGTTCAGTGCATTCAACTAACAGTGTTGAAGCTTACTTTTGATTGAGCAGTTCTGAAACACTCTTTCTGTAGAAACTGCAAGTGGTCATTCAGAGCACTAAGGGCCCTATAGTGGAAAAAGGTATATCTTAAAATACAAACTACACAGAAGCATTCTGTGAAACATCTTTCTGTTCTGTGCATTCAACTAACAGAGTTGAAGCTTACTTTTCATTGAGCAGTTCTGCAACATTCTTTCTGTAGACACTGCAAGTGGACATTCCGAATTCTAAGGGGCCTATTGTGGAAAAAGGAATATCCTCAAATAAAAACAACACAGAAGCATTCTGTGAAACTTATTTCTATTCTCTGCATTCAACTAACAGTGTTGAAGCTTACTTTTGTCTGAGCAGTTCTGGAACACTCTTTCTGTAGAAACTGCAAGTGGTCATTCAGAGCACTAAGGGCCCTATAGTGGAAAAAGGTATATCTTAAAATACAAACTACACAGAAGCATTCTGTGAAACATCTTTCTGTTCTGTGCATTCAACTAACAGAGTTGAAGCTTACTTTTCATTGAGCAGTTCTGCAACATTCTTTCTGTAGACACTGCAAGTGGACATTCCGAATTCTAAGGGGCCTATTGTGGAAAAAGGAATATCCTCAAATAAAAACAACACAGAAGCATTCTGTGAAACTTATTTCTATTCTCTGCATTCAACTAACAGTGTTGAAGCTTACTTTTGTCTGAGCAGTTCTGAAACACTCTTTCTGTAGAAAATGCAAGTGGACATTCGGATAGCTAAGGGGCCTATAGTGGAAAAAGGAATATCTTCATATAAAAACTACACAGAAACATTCTCTGAAACTTGTTTCTGTCCCACGCATTCAACTAACAGAGTTAAAGCTTACTTTTGATTGAGAAGTCCTGAAACACTCTTTCTGAAGAAACTGGAATTGGACATTCTGAGTGCTAAGGGGCCTATAGTTGAAAAAGGAATATCTTCAAATAAAAACTACACAGAAGCATTCTGTGAAACTTTTTTCTGTTCCGTGCATTCAACTAACAGAGTTGAACGTTAATTTCATTGAGCAGTTCTGAAACACTCTTTCTGTAGAAACTGAAGACGACATTCTGAACGCTAAGGGGCCTATTGTGGAAAAAAGAATACCTTCAAATCAAAACTACACAGAAGCATTCTGTGAGACTTCTTTCTGTTCTATACATTCAACTAACAGAGTTGAAGCTTACATTGGATTGAGCAGTTCTGAAACAATCTTTCTGTAGAAAGTGCAAGGGGATAATCTGAGTGCTAAGGGGCCTATAGTGGAAAAAGGAATATCTTCAAATAAAAACTACACAGAAGCATTCTGTGAAACTTCTTTCTGTTCAGTGCATTCAACTAACAGTGTTGAAGCTTACTTTTGATTGAGCAGTTCTGAAACACTCTTTCTGTAGAAACTGCAAGTGGTCATTCAGAGCGCTAAGGGCCCTATAGTGGAAAAAGGTATATCTTAAAATACAAACTACACAGAAGCATTCTGTGAAACATCTTTCTGTTCTGTGCATTCAACTAACAGAGTTGAAGCTTACTTTTGATTGAGCAGTTCTGCAACATTCTTTCTGTAGACACTGCAAGTGGACATTCCGAATTCTAAGGGGCCTATTGTGGAAAAAGGAATATCCTCAAATAAAAACAACACAGAAGCATTCTGTGAAACTTATTTCTATTCTCTGCATTCAACTAACAGTGTTGAAGCTTACTTTTGTCTGAGCAGTTCTGAAACACACTTTCTGTAGAAAATGCAAGTGGACATTCGGATAGCTAAGGGGCCTATAGTGGAAAAAGGAATATCTTCATATAAAAACTACACAGAAGCATTCTCTGAAACTTGTTTCTGTACCAAGCATTCAACTAACAGAGTTGAAGCTTACTTTTGATTGAGAAGTTCTGAAACACTCTTTCTGCAGAAACTGGAATTGGACATTCTGAGTGCTAAGGGGCCTATAGTTGAAAAAGGAATATCTTCAAATAAAAACTACACAGAAGCCCTCTGTGAAACATTTTTCTGTTCCGTGCATTCAACTAACAGAGTTGAACATTAATTTGATTGAGCAGTTCTGAAACACTCTTTCTGTAGAAACTGAAGACGACATTCTGAACGCTAAGGGGCCTATTGTGGAAAAAGGAATACCTTCAAATCAAAACTACACAGAAGCATTCTGTGAGACTTCTTTCTGTTCTATACATTCAACTAACAGAGTTGAAGCTTACATTTGATTGAGCCGTTCTGAAACAATCTTTCTGTAGAAAGTGCAAGGGGATAATCTGAGTGCTAAGGGGCCTATAGTGGAAAAAGGAATATCTTCAAATAAAAACTACACAGAAGCATTCTCTGAAACTTGTTTCTGTTCCGTGCATTCAACTAACAGAGTTAAAGCTTACTTTTGATTGAGAAGTTCTGAAACACTATTTCTGTAGAAACGGGAATTGGATATTCTGAGCGCTAAGGGGCCTAGAGTGGAAAAAGGAATATCTTCAAATAAAAACTACACAGAAGCACTCTGTGAAACTTCTTTCTGTTCTGTGCATTCAACTAACAGAGATGAAGCTTACTTTTGATTGAGCAGTTCAGAAACACACTTTCTGTAGGAAGTGCAAGTGGACATTCGGAGCGCTAAGGGGTCTATAGTGGAAAAAGGAATATCTTCAAATAAAAACTACACAGAAGCATTCTGTGAAATTACTTTCTATCCTGTGCATTCAACTAACAGAGTTGAAGCTTACTTTTGATTGAGCAGTTCTGAAACACTCTATATGTAGAAATTGCAAGTGGACATTCTGAGCGCTAACAGGCCTGTAGTGGAAAAAGGAATATCTCCAAATAAAACTACACAGAAACATTCTGTGAAACTTCGTTCTGTTCTGTGCATTCAACCAACAGAGTGGAAGCTTACTTTTGATTGAGCAGTTCTGAAAAACTCTTTATGTAGAAACTGCAAGTGGGCATTCGGAGCATCAAGGGACCTGTAGTGGAAAAAGGAATATCTTCAAATAAAAACTACACAGAAGCATTCAGTGAAACTTCTTTCGTTGTGTGCATTCAACTAACAGAGTTGAAGTTTACTTTTGATTGAGCAGTTCTCCAACACTCTTTGTGTAGAAACTGCAATTGGACACTCTGAGCGCTAATGGTCTTATAGTGGAAAAAGGAATATCTCCAAATAAAAACTACACAGAAGCATTCTGTGAAACATCTTTCTGTTCTGTGCATTCAACTATCAGAGTTGAAGGTTATTTTTGATTGAGCAGTTCTGAAACACTCTTTCTGTAGAATCTGGAAGTGGACATTCAGAACGCTAAGGGGCCTATAGTGGAAGAAGGAATATGTTCAAATAAAAACTACGCAGAAACACTCTGTGAAACTTTTTTGTGTTCTGTTCATTCAGCTAACAGTGTTGAAGCTTACTTTTGATTGAGCAGTTCTGAAACACCCTTTCTGTAGAAAGTGCAAATGGACATTCCGAGCGCTAAGGGGCCTATAGTGCAAAAAGGAGTATCTTCAAATAAGAACTACACAGAAG
Source organism: Nomascus leucogenys (assembly GCF_006542625.1). Taxonomy (NCBI): domain Eukaryota; kingdom Metazoa; phylum Chordata; class Mammalia; order Primates; family Hylobatidae; genus Nomascus; species Nomascus leucogenys. The sequence continues at coordinate 28,018 of NW_022096898.1, forward strand.
CATTCTGTGAAACAACTTCCTATTCTGTGCTTTCAACTAACCGAGTTGATGATAACTTTTGATTGAGCAGTTCTGAAACACTTTTTCTGTAGAAACTGCCAGTGGACATTTGGAGAGCTAAGGGACCTATAGTGGAAAACACGATATATTCAAATAAATACTACACAGAAGCATTCTGTGAAATGGAATATAGTGGAAAAGGAATATCTCCAAATGAAAATTACACAGAAGCATTTTGTGAAACTTCTTTACCTTCTGTGCATTCAACCAACAGAGTGGAAGCCTACTTTGGATTGAGCAATTCTGAAACACTCTTTCTGCAGAAACTGGAAGTGGTCGTTCAGAGCGCAGAGGGCCCTATAGTGGAAAAAGGAATATCTTCAAATACAAACTACACAGAAGCATTCTGTGAAACTTCTTTCTGTTCAGTGCATTCAACTAACAGTGTTGAAGCTTACTTTTGATTGAGCAGTTCTGAAACACCCTTTCTGTAGAAAGTGCAAATGGACATTCCGAGCGCTAAGGGGCCTATAGTGCAAAAAGGAGTATCTTCAAATAAGAAGTACACAGAAGCAATCTGTGAAACTTCTTTCTCTTCTGTGCATTCAACTAACAGAGTGGATGCTTCCTTTTTATTGAGCAGTCCTGAAACACTTTCTGTAGACACTGCAAGTGGACATTCGGAGTGAAAAGGGGCCTATATTGGACAAAGGGTTATCTTCAAATAAAAATTACACAGAGGCATTCTGTGAAACTCCTTTCTTTTCTGTGCGTTCAACTAACAGAGTTGAAGTTTACTTTTGATCGAGCAGTTCTGAAACTCTCTTTCTGTAGAAACTGCAAGTGGACATTCGGAGCGCTAAGGGGCCTATAGTGCAAAGAGGAATATCCCCAAATAAAAACTAAACAGAAGCATTCTGTGAAACTTCTTTCTGTTTTGTGCATTCAACTTACAGAGTTGAAGATTACTATTGATTGAGTAGTTCTGAAACACTCTTTCTGTAGAAACTGCAAGTGAACATTCGGAGTGCTAAGGGGCCTGTAGTAGAAAAGGGAATATCTTCAAATAAAATCTACACAGAAGCATTCTGTGAAACTTCTTTCTGTTCTGTGCATTCAACTTAGAGAATTGAAGCATACTTTTGATTGAGAAGTTCTGAAACACTCTTTCAGTAGAAACTGCAAGTGAACATTCGGAGCGCTAAGGGGCCTGTAGTAGAAAAAGGAATATCTTCAAATAAAATCTACACAGAAGCATTCTGTGAAACTTCTTTCTGTTCTGTGCATTCAACTTAGAGAATTGAAGCATACTTTTGATTGAGCAGTTCTGAAACCATCTTTCTCTTGAACCTGCAAGTGGATATTCGGAGCGCTAAATGGCCCATATTGGAGAAAGATATATACTCGAATACAAACTACACAAAAGCGTTCTGTGAAACATCTTTCTGTTCTATGCATTCAATTAACAGAGTTGAATCATACTTTTGATTGAGCAGTTCTGAAACACTCTTTCTGTAGAAACTGCAAGTGGACATTCTGAGCGCTAAGCGGCCTGTAGTGGAAAAAGGAATATCTACAAATAAAAACTACACAGAAGCATTCTGTGAAACTTCTTTCTGTTCTGTGCATTCAACAAACAGAATTGAAGCTTACTTTTGATTGAGCAGTTCTGAAACACTGTTTCCGTAGAAACTGCAAGGGGATATTCTAAGCGCTAAGGGGCCTACAGTGGAAAAAGGGTTATCTTCAATTAAAACTACACAGAAGCATTCTGTGAAACTACTTTCTCTTCTGTGCATTCAACTAACAGAGTTGAAGGTTACTTTTGATTGAGCAGTTCTGAAACACTCTTTCTGTAGAAACTGCAAGTGGACATTCGGAGCGCAAAGGGGCCTTTAGGGGAAAAAGGAATATCTGCAAATAAAAACACACAGAAGCATTCTGTGAAACTTATTTCTGTTCTGTGCATTCAACTAACAGAGTTGAAGCTTACTTTTGATTGAGCAGTTCTGAAACACTCTTTCATTAGAAAGTGCATGGGGAAATTCTGAGCGCTAAGGGGCCTATGGTGGAGAAAGGGCTATCTCCAAGTAACAACTACACAGAAGCATTCTGTGAAACTACTTTCTGTTCTGTGCATTCAACTAACAGAGTTGAAGCTTACTTTTGATTGAGCACCTCTGAAACACTCTTTCTGTAGAAACTGCAAGTGGACATTCGGAGAGCTACGGGGCCTATAGTGGAAAAAGGAATATATCCAAATAAAACTACACAGAAGCATTCTGTGAAACGTCTTTCTTTTCTGTGCATTCAGCTAACAGTGTTGAAGCTTACTTTTCATTGAGCAGTTCTGAAACAATCTTTCTGTAGAAACTGTAACAGGATATTCGGAGCGCTAAGGTGCCTATAGTGTAAAAAGGAATATATTCAAATAAAAACTACACAGAAGCACTCTGTGAAACTTCTTTCTCTTCTGTGCATTCAACTAACAGAGTTGAAGCTTACTTTTGACTGAGCAGTTCTAAAACACTCTTTCTGTAGACACTGCAAGTGGACATTCTGAACGCTAAGGGGCCTGTTGTGGAAAAGGTCATATCCTCAAAGACAACACAGAAGCATTCTGTGAAACTTCTTTTCTCTGCATTCCACTAACAGAGTTGAAGCTTACTTTTCATTGAGCAGTTCTGAAACAGTCTTTCTGTAGAAACTGCAAGTGGACATTCAGTGTGCGAAGGGGCCTATAGTTTAAAAACGAATTTCTCAAACTAAAAACTACACAGAAGCATTCTGTGAAACTACTTTCTGTTCTGTGCGTTCAACTAACAGAGTTGAAGGTTACTTTTGATTGAGCAGTTCTGAAACACTCTTTCTGTAGAAACTGAAATTTGAAATTCGGTGCGCTAAGGGGCCTATAGTGGAAAAAGGAATATATTCAAATAAAAACTACACAGAAGCATTCTGTAAAACTTCTTTCTGTTCTGTGCATTCAACTAACAGAGTTGAAGCTGACTTTTGATTGAGCAGTTCTGAAACACTCTTTCTGTAGACACTGCAAGTGCACATTCCGAATGCTAAGAGGCCTATTGAAGAAAAAGGAATATCCTCAAAGAAAAACTTCACAGAAGCATTCTGTGAAACTTCTTTCTTTTGTCTGCATTGAACTAACAGAGTTGAAGGTTACTTTTGTCTGAGCAGCTCTGAAACACTCTTTCTGTAGAAACTGCAAGTGGACATTTTGAGTGCTAAGGGGCCTGTAGTGGAAAACGGTATATCTTCAAATAAAAACTACGCAGATGCATTCTTTCAAACTTCTTTCTGTTCTGTGTATTCAACTAACAGAGATGAGGCTTACTTTTGATTGAGCAGTTCTGAAACACTTCTTCTGTAGAAAATGCAAGGGGATATTCTGAGCGCTAAGGGGCCTGTAGTGGAAAAAGGACTATCTCCAAGTAAAAACTACACAGAAGCATTCTGTGAAACTTCTTTCAGTTCTGTGTATTAAACTAACAGTGTTGAAGCTTACTTTTCATTGAGCAGTTCTGAAACAATCTTTCTGTAGAAACTTCAACAGGACAATCGGAGCGCTAAGTTGCCTATACTGGAAAAAGGAATATATTCAAATAAAAACTACACAGAAGCACTCTGTGAAACATCTTTCCCTTCTGTGCATTCAACTAACAGAGTTGAAGCTTACTTTGGACTGAGCAGTTCTGAAACACTCTTTCTGTAGACACTGCAAGTGGACATTCCGAACGCTAAGGGGCCTGTTTTGGGAAAAGAAATATCCTCAAATGAAAACTACACAGAAGCATTGTGTGAAACTCCTTTCTTTTCTCTGCATTCAACTAACAGATTTGAAGCTTACTTTTGACTGAGCAGTTCTGAAACACTCTTTCTGTAGAAAACGCAAGTGGACATTCGGAGCGCTAAGGGGCCTACAGTGGAAAATGTAATATCTCCAAATAAAAACTACACAGAAGCATTCTGTGAAACAACTTCCTATTCTGTGCTTTCAACTAACCGAGTTGATGATAACTTTTGATTGAGCAGTTCTGAAACACTCTTTCTGTAGAAACTGCCAGTGGACATTTGGAGAGCTAAGGGACCTATAGTGGAAAACACGATATATTCAAATAAATACTACACAGAAGCATTCTGTGAAATGGAATATAGTGGAAAAGGAATATCTCCAAATGAAAATTACACAGAAGCATTTTGTGAAACTCCTTTACCTTCTGTGCATTCAACCAACAGAGTGGAAGCCTACTTTGGATTGAGCAATTCTGAAACACTCTTTCTGCAGAAACTGGAAGTGGTCGTTCAGAGCGCAAAGGGCCCTATAGTGGAAAAAGGAATATCTTCAAATACAAACTACACAGAAGCATTGTGTGAAACTCCTTTCTTTTCTCTGCATTCAACTAACAGAGTTGGAGCTTACTTTTGATTGAGCAGTTCAGAAACACACTTTCTGTAGGAAGTGCAAGTGGACATTCGGAGCGCTAAGGGGTCTATAGTGGAAAAAGGAATATCTTCAAATAAAAACTACACAGAAGCATTCTGTGAAATTACTTTCTGTCCTGTGCATTCAACTAACAGAGTTGAAGCTTACTTTTGATTGAGCAGTTCTGAAACACTCTATATGTAGAAATTGCAAGTGGACATTCTGAATGCTAACAGGCCTGTAGTGGAAAAAGGAATATCTCCAAATAAAAACTACACAGAAACATTCTGTGATACTTCGTTCTGTTCTGTGCATTCAACCAACAGAGTGGAAGCTTACTTTTGATTGAGCAGTTCTGAACCACTCTTTATGTAGAAACTGCAAGTGGACATTCGGAGTATCAAGGGACCTATAGTGGAAAAAGGAATATCTTCAAATAAAAACTACACAGAAGCATTCAATGAAACTTCTTTCGTTGTGTGCATTCAACTAACAGAGTTGAAGTTTACTTTTGATTGAGCAGTTCTCCAACACTCTTTGTGTAGAAACTGCAATTGGACACTCTGAGCGCTAATGGTCTTATAGTGGAAAAAGGAATATCTCCAAATAAAAACTACACAGAAGCATTCTGTGAAACATCTTTCTGTTCTGTGCATTCAACTATCAGAGTTGAAGGTTACTTTTGATTGAGCAGTTCTGAAACACTCTTTCTGTAGAATCTGGAAGTGGACATTCAGAACGCTAAGGGGCCTATAGTGGAAGAAGGAATATGTTCAAATAAAAACTACGCAGAAACACTCTGTGAAACTTTTTTGTGTTCTGTTCATTCAGCTAACAGTGTTGAAGCTTACTTTTGATTGAGCAGTTCTGAAACACCCTTTCTGTAGAAAGTGCAAATGGACATTCCGAGCGCTAAGGGGACTATAGTGCAAAAAGGAGTATCTTCAAATAAGAACTACACAGAAGCATTCTGTGAAACAACTTCCTATTCTGTGCTTTCAACTAACCGAGTTGATGATAACTTTTGATTGAGCAGTTCTGAAACACTCTTTCTGTAGAAACTGCAAGTGGAGATTCTGAGCGCTAAGGCGCCTATAGAGGAAAAAGGAATATCTTCAAATAAAAACTACACAGAAGCATTCTGTGAAACTTCTTTCTGTGCTGTGCATTCAACTAACAGAGTTGAAGCTTACTTTTGATTGAGCAGTTCTGAAACACTCTTTCTGTAGAAACTGCAAGTGGACATTCTGAGCGCTAACAGTCCTGTAGTGGAAAAAGGAATATCTCCAAATAAAAACTACACAGAAACATTCTCTGAAACTTCGTTCTGTTCTGTGCATTCAACCAACAGAGTTGAAGCTTACTTTTGATTGAGCAGTTCTGAAACACTCTTTATGTAGAAACTGCAAGTGGACATTCGGAGCATCAAGGGACCTATAGTGGAAAAAGGAATATCTTCAAATAAGAACTGCACAGAAGCATTCAGTGAAACTTCTTTCGTTGTGTGCATTCAACTAACAGAGTTGAAGTTTAATTTTCATTGAGCAGTTCTCCAACACTCTTTGTGTAGAAACTGCTATTGGACACTCTGCGCGCTAATGGTCTTATAGTGGAAAAAGGAATATCTCCAAAAAAAACTACACAGAAGCATTCTGTGAAACATCTTTCTGTTCTGTGCATTCAACTATCAGAGTTCAAGGTTAGTTTTGATTGAGCAGTTCTGAAACACTCTTTCTGTAGAATCTGGAAGTGGACATTCAGAGCGCTAAGGGGCCTATAGTGGAAGAAGGAATATGTTCAAAAAAAAACTACGCAGAAACACTCTGTGAAACTTTTTTCTGTTCTGTTCATTCAACTAACAGTGTTGAAGCTTACTTTTGATTGAGCTGTTCTGAAACACCATTTCTGTAGAAAGTGCAAATGGACATTCTGAGCGCTAAGGGGCCTATAGTGCAAAAAGGAGTATCTTCAAATAAGAAGTACACAGAAGCAATCTGTGAAACTTCCTTCTCTTCTGTGCATTCAACTAACAGAGTTGAAGCTTACTTTTGATTGAGCAGTTCTGAAACACTCTTTCTGTAGAAACTGCAAGTGGAGATTCTGAGCACTAAGGGGCCTATAGAGGATAAAGGAATATCTTCAAATAAAAACTACACAGAAGCATTCTGTTAAACTACTTTCTGTGCTGTGCATTCAACTAACAGAGTTGAAGCTTACTTTGGACTGAGCAGTTCTGAAACACTCTTTCTGTAGACACTGCAAGTGGACATTCCGAACGCTAAGGGGCCTGTTTTGGGAAAAGACATATCCTCAAATAAAAACTACACAGAAGCATTGTGTGAAACTCCTTTCTTTTCTCTGCATTCAACTAACAGAGTTGAAGCTTACTTTTGACTGAGCAGTTCTGAAACACTCTTCCTGTAGAAAATGCAAGTGGACATTCGGAGCACTAAGGGGCCTACAGTGGAAAAAGGAATATCCCCAAATAAAAACTACACAGAAGCATTCTGTGAAACAACTTCCTATTCTGTGCTTTCAACTAACAGAGTTGATGATAACTTTTGATTGAGCAGTTCTGAAACACTTTTTCTGTAGAAACTGCCAGTGGACATTTGGAGAGCTAAGGGACCTATAGTGGAAAACACGATATATTCAAATAAATACTACACAGAAGCATTCTGTGAAATGGAATATAGTGGAAAAGGAATATCTCCAAATGAAAATTACACAGAAGCATTTTGTGAAACTTCTTTACCTTCTGTGCATTCAACCAACAGAGTGGAAGCCTACTTTGGATTGAGCAATTCTGAAACACTCTTTCTGCAGAAACTGGAAGTGGTTGTTCAGAGCGCAAAGGGCCCTATAGTGGAAAAAGGAATATCTTCAAATACAAACTACACAGAAGCATTCTGTGAAACTCCTTTCTGTTCAGTGCATTCAACTAACAGTGTTGAAGCTTACTTTTGATTGAGCAGTTCTGAAACACCCTTTCTGTAGAAAGTGCAAATGGACATTCCGAGCGCTAAGGGGCCTATAGTGCAAAAAGGATTATCTTCAAATAAGAAGTACACAGAAGCAATCTGTGAAACTTCTTTCTCTTCTGTGCATTCAACTAACAGAGTGGATGCTTCCTTTTTATTGAGCAGTTCTGAAACACTTTCTGTAGACACTGCAAGTGGACATTCGGAGCGAAAAGGGGCCTATATTGGACAAAGGGTTATCTTCAAATAAAAATTACACAGAGGCATTCTGCGAAACTCCTTTCTTTTCTGTGCGTTCAACTAACAGAGTTGAAGTTTACTTTTGATTGAGCAGTTCTGAAACTCTCTTTCTGTAGAAACTGCAAGTGGAGATTCGGAGCGCTAAGGGGCCTATAGTGCAAAGAGGTATATCCCCAAATAAAAACTAAACAGAAGCATTCTGTGAAACTTCTTTCTGTTTTGTGCATTCAACTTGCAGAGTTGAAGATTACTATTGATTGAGGAGTTCTGAAACACTCTTTCTGTAGAAATTGCAAGTGGACATTTGGAGCGCTGAGGGACCTAAAGTGCAAAAAGGAATATCTTCAAATAAGAACTACACAGAAACATTCAGTGAAACTGCATTCTGTTCTGTGCATTCAAATAACAGAGTTGAAGCTTACTTTGGATTGAGCGGTTCTGAAACACTTTTTCTGTGGAAACTGCAAGTGGGCATTTGGAGTGCTAAATGGCCTGTAGTGAAAAAGGAATATCCTCAAATAAAAACTACAAAGAAGCATTCTGTGAAACTTCTTTCTGTTCTGTGCATTCAACTAACAGAGTTGAAGCTAACCATTTAATGAGCAGTTCTGAAACACTCTTTCTGAAGAAACTGCAGTTGGACATTCAGAGCGCTAAGGGGCCTAAAGTAGAAAAAGGAATACCTTCAAATAAAAACTAAACAGAAGCATTCTGTGAAACTTCTTTCTGTTGTGTGCATTCAACTAATAGAGTTGAAGCTTACTTTTGATTGAGAAGTTCTGAAAAACTCTTTCTGTAGAAACTGCAAGTGGACATTCGGAGCGCTAAGTGGCCTACAGTTGAAAATGGAATATTTCCAAATAAAAACTACACAGAAGCATTCTGTGAAACTTATTTCTGTTCTGTGCATTCAACTAACAGAGTTGAAGCTTACTTTTTTATGAGCAGTTCTGAAACACTCTTTCTTTTGAAACTGCAATTGGACATTCAGAGCGCTAAGAGGCCTCTAGTGGAAAAAGTCATATCTTCAAATAAAAACTACACAGAAGTATTCTGTGAAACTTCTTTCTGTTCTATGCATTAATCTAACAGAATTCAAGCTTACTTTTGATTGAGCAGTTCTGATACCCTCTTTCTGTAGAAACTCAATGAGGACATTGGCAGCGCTAAGGGGCATATAGTGCAAAAAGTAATATCTTCATATAAAAACTACACAGAAGCATTCTGTGCAACTTATTTCTGTTCTGTGCATTCAACTAACAGAGTTGAAGCTTACTTTTGATTGAGCAGTTCTGAAACTCTCTTTCTGTAGAAACTGCAGTGGACATTCTTAGGTCTAAGGGGCCTGTATTGGAAATAGGAATATCTTCAAATAAAAACTAAACAGAAGCATTCTGTGAAACTTCTTTCTGTTTTTTGCCTTCAACTAACAGAGTTGAAGATTACTATTGATTGAGCAGTTCTGAAACACTCTTTGTATAGAAACTGCAGCTGGATATTTGGAGTGCTGAGGGGCCTAAAGTGGAAAAAGGAATATCTTCCAATAAGAACTACACAGAAACATTCTGTGAAACTACTTTCTGTTCTGTGCATTCAACTAACAGAGTGGAAGCTTACTTTGGATTGAGCAGTTCTGAAACACTCTTTCTGTGGAAACTACAAGTGTGGATTTGGATCGCTAAGGGGCCTATAGTGAAAAAGGAATATCCTCAAGTAAAAACTACACAGAAGCATTCTGTGAAATTTCTTTCTCTTTGTGCATTCAACTAACAGAGTTGAAGCTTACATTTTAATGAGCAGTTCTTAAACACTCTTTGTGAGGAAACTACAGTTGGACATTCAGAGCGCTAAGGGGCCAATGGTAGAAATTGGAATATCTTCAAATAAAAACTACACAGAAGCATTCTCTGAAACTTCTTTCTGTTCTGTGCGTTCAACTCACAGAGTTGAAGCTTACTTTTGATTGAGCTGTTCTGAAACACTCTTTCTGTAGATGATGCAAGTGGACATTCGCAGCGCTAAGGGGCCCACAGAGGAAAAAGGTATATACTCGAATAAAAACTACACAGAAGAATTCTGTGAAACTTCTTCCTATTCTACGCATTGAATTAACAGATTTGAAGCATACTTTTGATTGAGCAATTCTAAAACACTCTTTCTGTAGAAACTGCAAGTGGACATTCGGAGCACTAATTGGCCTATAGAGGAAAAAGGAATATCTCCAAATAAAAACTACACAGAAATATTATGTGAAACTTCATTCTGTTCTGTGCATTCAACTAACAGAGTCAAAGCTTACTTTTGATTGAGCAGTTCTGAAACACTCTTTCTGTAGACACTGCAGGTGGACATTCAGAGCGCTAAGGGACTTATAGTGGAAAAAGGAATATGTTCAATTAAAAACTACACAGAAGCATTCTGTGAAACTTCTTTCTGTTCTGTGCATTCAACTAACAGAGTTGAAGATTACTTTTGATATAACAGTTCTGAAACCCTCTTTCTTTAGAAATTGCAAGTTGACATTCGGAGCGCTAAGGGGCCTATAGTGGAAAAATTAATATATTCCAATAAAAACTAAACAGAAGCATTCTGTGATACTTCCTTCTGTTCTGTGCATTCAACTAACAGAATTAAAGCTTACTTTTGATTGAGCAGTTCTGAAAAACTCTTTCTATAGAAACTGCAAGTGGACGTTCAGAGTGCTGAGGGGCCTGTAATGGAAAAAGGAATATCTTCAAATAAAAACTACACAAAAGCATTCTTTGAAACTTCTTTTTGTTCTGAGCATTCAACTAACAGAGTTGAAGCTTACCTTTCTTTGAGCAGTTCTGAAACACTCTTTCTGTAGAAACTGCAATAGGACATTCTGAGCGCCGAGGGGCCTATAGTGGAAAAAGGAATATCCTCAAATAAAAACTACACAGAAGCATTCTGTGAAACTTCTTTCTATTCTGTGCATTCAAGTAGCAGAGTTGAAGATTTCTTTTGATTGAGCAGTTCTGAAACACTCTTTCTGTAGAAAGTGAAAGTGGACATTCAGTGCGCTAAGGGTCCTATCGTGGAAAAAGGAATATCTTCAAATAAAAACTACACAGAAGCATTCTGTGAAACTCCTTTCTGTTCTATGCATTCAATTAACAGAGTTGAAGCTTACTTTTGATTGAGCACTTCTGAAACATTCTTTCTGTAGAAACTCCAAGCGGACATTAGGAACGCTAAGGGGCCTGTAGTAGAAAAAGGAATATCTTGAAATAAAAATATGTAGAAGCATTCTGTGAAACTTCTTTCTCTTCAGTGGATTCAACTAACAGAGTTATGCTTACTTTTGATTGAGCAGTTCTTAAACTCTCTGTCTGTAGAAACTGCAAGTGGACATTCGGAGCGCTAAGGGGCCTATAGTGGAAAAAGGGATATCTTCAAATAAAAACTACCCAGAAGGATTCTGTGAAACTTCTTTCTGTTATGTACATTCAACTAACGGAGGTGAAGCTTACTTTTGATTGAGCAGTTCTGAAACACTCTTTCATTGGAAGTGCAAGTGGACAATCAGAGCGCTAATGGCCTATAGTGGAAAAAGGAATATCTTCAAATAAAAACTACACAGAATCATTCTGTGAAACTTCTTTCTGTTCTCTGCATTTAACTAACAGATTTGAAACTTATTTTTGATTGAGAAGTTCTGTAACGCTCTTTCTGTAGAGACCGCAAGTGGACATTCTGAGCGCTAAGGGGCCAATAGTGGAAAAAGGAATATCTCCATATAAAACTACACAGAAGCATTCTGTGAAACTTCTTTCTGTTCTGTGCATTCAACTAACAGAGTTAAAGCTTACTTTTCATTGAGCAGTTCTGAAACACTCTTTCTGTAGAAACTGCAAGTGGACATTCAGAGCTCTAAGGGGCCTATAGTAGAAAACGGAATATCTTCAAATACAAACTACACAGAAGAATTCTGCGAAACTTCTTTCTGTTCTGTGAATTCAACTAACAGAGTTGAAGCTTACTTTTGATTGAGCAGTTCGGAAACACTCTCTTTGTAGAAACTGCAAGTGGACATTCTGAGCGACAAGTGGCCAATAGTGGAAAAAGGAATATCTCCAAATAAAAACTACCCAGATGCATTCTGTGAAACTACTTTATTTTCTGTGCTTTCAACTAACAGAGTTAAAGGTTACTTTTGATTGAGCAGTTCTGAAACACTCTTTCTGTTGAAACTGCAAGTGGACATAAGGAGCGCTAAGGGGCCTATAGTGCAAAAAGGAAGATATTCAAATAAAAGCTACACAGGAGCATTCTGTGAAATTTCTTTCTGTTCTGCGTATTCAACTAACAGAGTTGAAGCTTACTTTTGATAGAGAAGTTCTGAAACATTCTTTCTGTAGAAACTGCAAGTGGACATTATGAACGCTAAGGGGCCTATAGTAGAAAAAGGAATATCTTCAAATACAAACTACACAGAAGCATTCAGTGAAACTTCTTTCTGTTCTGTGCATTCAACTAACAGAGTTGAAGCTTACTGTTGATTAAGCAGTTCTGAAACACTCTTTTTGTAGAAACTGCAAGTGGACATTCGGAGCGCTAAGGGGCCTATAGTGGAGAGAGGAGTATCTTCAGATAAAAACTACACAGAAGAATTCCGTGAAACTTCTTTCTCGTCTGTACATTCAACTAACAGAGTTGAAGCTTACTTTTTTTTGATTGAGCAGTTCTGAAACACTCTTTTGGTAGGAACTGCAAGTGGTCATTCGGAGCACTAAGGGGCCTTTATTGGAAAAAGGAATATCTTCAAATAAAAACGACACAGAAGCATTCTGTGAAACTTCTTTCTGTTCTGTGCATTCAACTAACAGAGTTGAAGCTTACTTTTGTTTGAGCAGTTCTGAAACACTCTTTCTGTAGGAACTGCAAGTGGACATTGCGAACGCTAAGGAGCCTGTTGTGGAAAAAGTAATATCCTCAAATAAAAACTACACAGAACCATTCTGTGAAACTTCTTTCTGTACTGTGCATTCAACTAACAGAGTTGAAGCTTACTTTCGATTGAGCAGTTCTGAAAAACTCCTTCTGTAGAAACTGCAAGTGGACATTCTGAGCACTACGGGGTCTATAGTGGAAAAAGGAGTATCTTCAAATCAAAACTACCCAGAAGCATTCTGTCAAACTTCATTCTGTTCTGTGCATTCAACTTACAGAATTAAAGCTTACTTTTGATGGAGCAGTTCTGAAACACTCTTTTTGTAGGAACTGCAAGTGGTCATTCGGAGCGCTAAGCGGCCTTTATTGGAAAAAGGAATATCTTCAAATAAAAACGACACAGAAGCATTCTGTGAAACTTCTTTCTGTTGCTTGCATTCAGCTAAGAGACTTGAAGCTTACTTTTGTTTGAGCAGTTCTGAAACACTCTTTCTGTAGAAACTGCAAGTGGACATTCGGAGAGCTACTGGGCCTATAGTGGAAAAAGGAATGTCCTCAAATAAAAACTACACAGAAGCATCATGTGAAACTTCTTTCTGATCTGTGCATTCAACTAACAGAATTGAAGCTTACTTTTTATTGAGCAGTTCTGAAACCCTCTTTCTCTGGAAACTGCAGGTGGACATTAGGAGTGCTAAGGGGCCAATAGTGGAAAAAGATGTATCTACAAATAAAAATTCCTCAGAAGCATTCTGTGAAACTGATTTCTGTTTTGAACATTCAGCTAACAGAGCTGAAGCTTACTTTTGATTGAACAGTTCTGAAACTCTCTTTCTGTAGTAACTGCATGTGGACATTCGAAGTGCTAACGGGCTTATAGTGGAAAAAGGAATATCTTCAAATAAAAAACTACACAGAAGCATTCTGTGAAACTTCTTTCTGTTCGGTGCATTGAACTAACAGAGTTTGAGCTTAGTTTTGATTCAGCAGTTCTGAACACTCTTTCTATAGAAACTGCAAGTGGTCATTCGGAGCGCTAAGGTGCCTATAGTAGAAAAAGGAATATCTTCAAATAAAAACTACACAGAAGCATTCTTGAAACCTCTTTCTGTTCTGTGCATTCAACTAACGGAGTTTAAGCTTACTTTTGATTGAGCAGTTCTGAAACACTCTTTCTGTAGAAACTGCAAGTGGACATTCGGAGAGCTAATGGGCCTATTGTGTAAAAAGTAATATCTCCAAATAAAAACTACACAGAAGCATTCTTTGAAACTTCTTTCTGTTCTGTGCATTCAAGTAACAGAGTTGATGATTACTTTTTTTTTTTTTATTATACTTTAGGGTTTTAGGGTACATGTTCACAATATCCAGGTTTGTTACATATGTATCCATGTGCCATGTTGATTTCCTGCACCCATTAACTCGTCATTTAGCATTAGGTGTATCTCCTAATGCTGTCCCTCCCCCCCCCCCCACAACAGTCCCCGGAGTGTGATGTTCCCCTTCCTGTGTCCATGAGTCCTCATTGTTCAATTCCCACCTATGAATGAGAACATGCAGTGTTTGGTTTTTTGTCCTTGCGATAGTTTACTGAGAATGATGTTTTTCAGTTTCATCCATGTCCCTATAAAGGACACGAACTCATCATTTTTTATGGCTGCATAGTATTCCATGGTGTATATGTGCCACATTTTCTTAATCCAGTCTATCGTTGTTGGACATTTGTGTTGGTTCCAACTCTTTGCTATTGTGAATAGTGCCGCAATAAACATACATGTGCGTGTGTCTTTATAGCAGCATGATTTATAGTACTTTGAGTATATACCCAATTATGGGATGGCTGGGTCAAATGGTATTTCTAGTTCGAGATCCCTGAGGAATCGCCACACTGACTTCCACAATGGTTGAACTAGTTTACAGTCCCACCAACGGTGTAAAAGTGTTCCTATTTCTCCACATCCTCTCCGGCACCTGTTGTTTCGTGATTTTTTAATGATGGCCATTCTAACTGGTTTGAGATGATATCTCACTGTGGGTTTGATTTGCATTTCTCTGATGGCCAGTGATGATGAGCATTTCCTCATGTGTTTTCTGGCTGCATAAATGTCTTCTTTTGAGAAGTGTCTGTTCAGGTCCTCTGCCCACTTTTTGATGGGGTTGTTTGTTTTTTCTTGTAAATTTGTTTGAGTTCATTGTAGATTCTGGATATTAGCCCTTTGTCAGATGTGTAGGTTGCAAAAATTTTCTCCCATTCTGTAGGTTGCCTGTTCACTCTGATGGTAGTTTCTTTTGCTGTGCAGAAGCTCTTTAGTTTAATGAGATCCCATTTGTCAATTTTGGCTTTTGTTGCCATTGCTTTTGGTGTTTTAAACATGAAGTCCTTGCCCATGCCTATGTCCTGAATGGTATTGCCTAGGTTTTCTTGTAGGATTTTAATGGTTTTAGGTCTAACATATAATTCTTTAATCCATCTTGAATTAATTTTTGTATAAGGTGTAAGGAAGGGATCCAGTTGCAGCTTTCTACATATGGCTAGCCAGTTTTCCCAGCACCATTTATTAAATAGGGAATCCTTTCCCCATTGCTTGTTTTTGTCAGGTTTGTCAAGATCAGATAGTTGTAGATATGCGGCATCATTTCTGAGGGCTCTGTTCTGTTCCATTGATCTATGTCTCTGTTGTGGTACCAGTACCATGCTGTTTTGGTTACTGTAGCCTTGTAGTATAGTTTAAAGTCAGGTAGCGTGATGCCTCCAGCTTTGTTCTTTTGGCTTAGGATTGACTTGGCGATGCGGGCTCTTTTTTGGTTCCATATGAACTTTAAAGTAGTTTTTTCCAATTCTGTGAAGAAAGTCATTGGTAGCTTGATGGGGATGGCATTGAATCTATAAATTACCTTGGGCAGTATGGCCATTTTCATGATATTGATTCTTCCAACCCATGAGCATGGAATGTTCTTCCATTTGTTTGTATCCTCTTTTATTTCATTGAGCAGTGGTTTGTAGTTCTCCTTGAAGAGGTCCTTCACATCCCTTGTAAGTTGGATTCCTAGGTATTTTATTCTCTTTGAAGCAATTGTGAATGGGAGTTCACTCATGATTTGGCTCTCTGTTTGTCTGTGATTGGTGTACAAGAATGCTTGTGATTTTTGTACATTAATTTTGTATCCTGAGACTTTTCTGGAGTTGCTAATCAGCTTAAGGAGATTTTGGGCTGAGACAGTGGGGTTTTCTAGATATACAATCATGTCATCTGCAAACAGGGACAATTTGACTTCCTCTTTTCCTAATTGAATACCCTTTATTTCCTTCTCCTGCCTGATTGCCCTGGCAAGATCTTCCAACACTATGTTGAATAGGAGCGGTGAGAGAGGCCATCCCTGTCTTGTGCCAGTTTTCAGAGGGAATGCTTCCAGTTTTTACCCATTCAGTATGATATTGGCTGTGGGTTTGTCGTCGATAGCTCTTATTATTTTGAGATACGTCCCATCAATACCTAATTTATTGAGAGTTTTTGCATGAAGCGTTGTTGAATTTTGTCAAAGGCCTTTTCTGCATCTATTGAGATAATCATGTTTTTTTTTTTTTTTTTTTTTTTTTTTTTTTTTTTTTTTTTTTTTTTTTGACGGAGTCTTGCTCTGTCCCCCAGACTGGAGTGCAGTGGCGCGACCTTGGCTCACTGCAAGCTCCGCCTCCCGGGGTTCACGCCATTCTCCTGCCTCAGCCTCCTGAGTAGCTGGGACTACAGGCGCCCGCCAACAGGCCCGGATAATTTTTTGTATTTTTAGTAGAGACGGGGTTTCACCCTGTTAGACAGGATGGTCTCGATCTCCTGACCTCGTGATCTGCCCGCCTCGGCCTCCCAAAGTGCTGGGATTACAGGCTTGAGCCACCGCACCCGGCCAATCGTGTGGTTTTTGTCTTTGGTTCTGTTTATATGCTGGATTACATTTATTGATTTGCGTATGTTGAACCAGCCTTGCATCTCAGGGATGAAGCCCACTTGATCATGGTGGATAAGCTTTCTGATGTGCTGCTGGATTCGGTTTGCCAGTATTATATTGAGGATTTTTGCATCAATGTTCATCAAGGATATTGGTCTGAAATTCTGTTTTTTGGTTATGTCTCTGACAGGTTTTGGTATCAGGACGATGCTGGCTTCATAAAATGTGTTAGGGAGGATTCCCTCTTTTTCTATCGATTGGAATAGTTTCAGAAGGAATGGTACCAGTTCTTCCTTGTACCTCTGGTAGAATTCACCTGTGAATCAATCAGGTCCTGGACACTTTTTGGTTGGTAAGCTATTGATTATTGCCACAATTTCAGAATCTGTTATTGGTCTATTCAGAGATTCAACTTCTTCCTGGTTTAGTCTTGGGAGGGTGTATTTGTCGAGGAATTTATCCATTTCTTCTAGATTTTCTAGTTTATTTGCATAGAGGTGTTTGTAGTATTCTCTGATGGTAGATTGTATTTCTGTGGGATTGGTAGTGATATTCCCTTTTTCGTTTTTTATTGCAACTATTTGATTCTTCTCTCTTTTCTTCTTTATTAGTCTTGCTAGCGGTCCATCAATTTTGTTGATCTTTTCAAAAAACCGGCTCCTGGATTCATTAATTTTTTGAAGGGTTTTTTGTGTCTCTATTTCCTTCAGTTCTGCTCTGATTTTAGTTATTTCTAGCCTTCTGTTAGCTTTTGAATGTGTTTGCCCTTGCTTTTCTAGTTCTTTTAATTGTGATGTTAGGGGGTCAATTTTGGATCTTTCCTGCTTTCTCTTGTGGGCATTTAGTGCTATAAATTTCCCTCTACACACTGCTTTGAACGTGTCCCAGAGATTCTGGTATGTTGTGTCTTTGTTCTCGTTGGTTTCAAAGAACATCTTTATTTCTGCCTTCATTTCATTATGTACCCAATAGTCATTCAGGAGCAGGTTGTTCAGTTTCCATGTAGTTGAGCGGTTTTGAGTGAGTTTCTTAATCCTGATTTCTAGTCTGATTGCACTGTGGTCTGAGAGACAGTTTGTTATAATTTCTGTTCTTTTACATTTGCTGAGGAGAGCTTTACTTCCAACTATGTGGTCAATTTTGGAATAGGTGTGGTGTGGTGCTGAAAAAAATATATATTCTGTTGACCTGGGGTGGAGAGTTCTGTAGATGTCTATTAGGTCCACTTTATGTAGAGCTGAGTTCAATTCCTGGATATCCTTGTTAACTTTCTGTCTCGATGATCTGTCTAATGCTGACAGTGGGGTGGTAAAATCTCCCATTATTATTCTGTGGGAGTTTAAGTCCCTTTGTAGGTCACTCGGGACTTGCCTTATGAATCTGGGTGCTCCTGTGTTGGGTGCATATATATTTAGGATAGTTAGTTCTTCTTGTTGAATTGATCCCTTTACCATTATGTAATGGCCTTCTTTGTCTCTTTTGATCTTTGTTGGTTTAAAGTCTATTTTATCAGAGACTAGAATTGCAACCCCTGCCATTTTTGTTTCCCAGTTGCTTCATAGATCTTCCTCCATCCCTTTATTTTGAGTCTATGTGTGTCTCTGCACGAGAGATGGGTTTCCTGAATACAGCACACTGATGGGTCCTGACTCCTTATCCAGTTTGCCAGTCTGTTTCTCTTGATTGGAGCATATAGCCCATTTACATTTAACATTAATATTGTTATGTGTGAATCTGATCCTGTCATTATGATGTTAGTTGGTTATTTTGCTCGTTAGTTGCTATAGTTTGATCCTAGCCTGGATGGTCTTTACAGTTTGGCATGTTTTTGCAGTGGCTGGTACCAGTTGTTCCTTTCCATGTTTAGTGCTTTCTTCAGGAGCTCTATTAGGGCAGGCCTGGTGGTGACAAAATCACTCAGCGTTTGCTTGTCTGTAAAGTATTTTATTTCTCCTTCAGTTATGAAGCTTAGTTTGGTGGGATAGGAAATTCTGGTTTGAAAATTCTTTTCTTTAAGAATGTTGAATATCGGCCCCCACTCACTTCTGGCTTGTAGAGTTTCTGCTGAGAGATCAGCTGTCAGTCTCATGAACTTCCCTTTGTGGGTAACCCGACCTTTCTCTCTGGCTGCACTTAACATTTTTTCCTTCATTTCAACTTAGGTGAATCTGACAAATATGTGTCCTGGAGTTGCCCTTCTCGAGGGCAAAAAAAAACTACACAGAAGCATTCTGTGAAACTTCTTTCTTTTCTGTGCATTCAACTAACAGAGTTGAAGATTACTTTTGATTGAGGAGTTCTGAAACACTCTTTCTGTAGAAACTGCAAGTGGACATTCGGAGCCCTAAGGGGCCTACAGTGGAAAAAGGAATATCTTCCAATAAAAACTACACAGAAGCATTCTGCGAAACTTCATTGTGTTCTGTGCATTCAACTAACAGAGTTGAAGCTTACTTTTGATTAAGCAGCTCTGAAACACTCTTTCTGTAGAGATTGCAAGGGGACATTCGGAGTGCTAATGGGCCTATAATCGAAAAAGGAATATCTTCAAACAATAACTACACAGAAGCATTCTGTGACACTTCTTTCTGTTCTGTGAATTCAACTAACCGAGTTGAAGCTTACTTTTGATTGAGCAGTACTGAAAAACTCTTTCTGTAGAAACTGCAATTGGACACTCTGAGCGCTAAGTGGCCTAAAGTGGAAAAAGGAATATCTCCAAATAAAAACGACACAGAAGTTTTTCTAGTTCGATGGTTTTAAGTTGGCATGTTTTGCAGTGGTGTACGGTTGTTCTTTCCTGTTTAGTGCTTCTTCAGAGCTCTTTTGCAGGCCTGTGTGACAAATATCGCGTTTGCTTGTCTGTAAGTGTTTTATTTTCTTCACTTATGAGCTAAGTTTGGTGGATGGAAATTCTGGTTGAAATTTTTTTTAAGAATGTTAATATCGCCCCTTTTCTGGCTTGTAGAGTTTCTGCAAGAGATACTGTAGCTGATGGCTTCCTTGGGTAACCCGACAAAAAAAAAAAAAAAAAAAAAAAAACGACACAGAAGCATTGTGTGAAACATCTTTGTGTTGCGTGCATTCAGCTAACAGAGTTGAAGCTTACTTTTGATTGCGTAGTTCTGAAACACTGTTTCTGTAGAAACTGCAAGTGGACATTCAGAGGAGTAAGGGGCCTATAGTGGAAAATGGAAAAATTTCAAATAAAAACTACAAAGAAGCATTCTGTGAAACACCTTTCCCCTCTATGCATTCAGCTAACAGAGGTGAAGCTTACTTTTGATTGAGCAGTTCTGAAACACTCTTTCTGTAGAAACTGCAAGTGGACGTTCGGTGCGCTAAGGTTTCTAAAGTGGAAAAGGAATATCTTCAAATGAGAACTACACAGAATCATTCTGTGAAACCACTTTCTGTTCTGTGCATTCAACTAACAGACTTGAAGCTTACTTTTGATTGAGCAGTTCTGAAACACTCTTTCTGTAGAAACTGCAAGTGGACATTCGGAGGACTAAGGGGCCTATAGAGGAAAAAGAAATATCCTCAAATAAAAACTACACAGAAGCATTCTGTGAAACTTCTTTCTCTTCTGTGCATTCAACTAACAGAGTTGAAGCTGACTTTTGATTGAGCAGTTCTGAAACACTCTTTCTGTAGAAACTGCAACTGGACATTCCGCACGCTAAGGGTCCTATAGTGGAAAAAGAATATCCTAAAATAAAAACTACAGTGTAGCCTTCTGTGAAACTTATTTCTGTTCTGTGCATTCAACTAACAAGGTTGAAGCTTACTTTGATTGACCAGTTCTGAAACACTCTTTCTGTTGAAACTGCAAGTGGACATTCGGAGCGATAAGGAGACTATAGTGGAAAATGGAATATCTTCAAATGAAAACTTCACAGAAGCATTCTGTGAAACTTCTTTCTGTTCTGTGCATTCAACTAACAGAGTTGAAGCTTATTTTTGATTCAGTAGTTCTGAACACTATTTCTGTAGAAACTGCAAGTGGTCATTAGGAGCGCTAGGGGCCTACAGTAGAAAAAGAAATATCTTCAAATAAAAACTACACAGAAGAATTCTTGAAACCTCTTTCTGTTCTGTGCATTCAGCTAACGGAGTTGAAGGTTACTTTTGATTGAAGAGTTCTGAAACACTCTTTCTGTAGAAACTGCAAGTGGACATTTGGAGCGCTAATGGGCCAATATTAGAAAAAGGAATATCTCCAAATAAAAACAACACAGAAGAATTCTGTGAAACATTTTCTGTTCTGTGCATTCAACTAACACAGGTGAAGATTACTTTTGATTGAGCAGTTCTGAAACAGTCTTTCTGTAGAAACTGCAAGTGGACGTTCGGCGCACTTAGGTTTCTAAAGTGGAAAAAGGAATATCTTCAAACGAGAACTACACAGAATCATTCTGTGAAACTACTTTCTGTTCTGTGCATTCAACTAACAGACTTGAAGCTTACTTTTGATTGAGCACTTCTGAAACACTCTTTCTGTAGAAACTGCAAGTGGAAATTCGGAGCACTAAGAGGCCTATAGAGGAAAAAGGAATATCCTCAAATAAAAACTACACAGAAGCATTCTGTGAAACTTCTTTCTGTTCTGTGCATTCAACTAACAGAGTTGAAGCCTACTTTTGATTCAGCAGTTCTGAAACCCTCTTTCTGTAGAAACTGCAAGTGGACATTCCGCACGCTAAGGGTCCTATAGTGGAAAAAGGAAGATCTTCCAATAAAGCTTCACAGAAGCATTCTGTGAAACTTCTTTCTGTTCTGTGCATTCAACTAACAGAGATGAAGCTTACTTTTGATTGAGCAGTTCTGAAACACTCTTTCTGTAGGAACTACAAGGGGAATTTCAGAGCGCTAAATGGCCTATAGTGGAAAAAGGAAAATCCTCAAATAAAAATTACACAGAAGCATTCTGGAAACTTCTTTCTATTATGTGCCTTCACCTAACAGACTTGAAGCTTACTTTTCATTGAGCATTTCTGAAACACTCTTTCTGTAGAAACAGCAAGTGGACATTTGTAGCGCTAAGGGGCCTATAGTGGAAAAAGTTGTATCTACAAATAAAAGCTACACAGAAGCATTCTGTGAATCTTCTTTCTGTTCTGTCCATTCAACTAACAGAGATGAAGCTTACTTTTGATTGAGCAGTTCTGAAACACTCTTTCTGTAGAAACTGAAAGTGGACATTCGGAGCGCTAAGTGGCCTATAGTGCAAAAAGTTATATCTTCAAATAAAAACTACAAAGAAGCATTCTGAGAAACTTCTTTCTGTTCTATGCATTCAACTAAAAGAGTTGAAACTTACTTTTGATTGAGAAGTTCTGAAATACTCTTTCTGTAGAAACTGCAAGTGGACATTATGAACGCTAATTGTCCTATTGTGGAAAAAGGAATATCCTCAAATAAAAACTACACAGAACCATTCTGTGAAACTTCTTTCTGTACTGTGCATTCATCTAACAGGGTTGAAGCTTACTTTTGAGTAAGCAGTTATGAAAAACTCCTTCTGTAGAAACTGCAAGTGGACATTCTGAGCGCTAAGGGGCCTACAGTGGAAAAAGGAATATCTTCAAATCGGAACTACACAGAAGAATTCTGTCAAACTTCATTCTGTTCTGTGCGTTCAACTTACAGAGTTAAAGCTTACTTTTGATTGAGCAGTTCTGAAACCCTCTTTTGGTAGGAACTGCAAGTGGTCATTCGGAGTGCTGAGGTGCCTATAGTTGAAAAAGGAATATCTTCAAATAAAAACTACACAGAAGCAATCTGTGAAACTTCTTTCTCTCCTGTGCATTCAACAAACAGATTTGATGAGTACTTTTGATTGAGCAGATTTGAAACTCTCTTTCTGTAGAAACTGCAAGTGGAAATTCGGAGCGCTAAAGGGCCTATAGTGGAAAAAGGAATATCTTCAAATAAAAACTACACAGAAGCATTCTGTGAAAATACTTTCTGTTCTGTGCATTCAACTAACAGAGTTGATGCTTGCTTTTCATTGCGCAGTTATGAAACACTCTTTCCGTAGAAACTGCAAGTGGACATTCAGAGCGCTAAGGGGCCTATAGTGGAAAAAGCAATATCATCAAATAGAAACAACGCAGAAGCATTCAGTGAAAATTCTTTCTGTTCTGTGCATTCAACTAACAGAGTTGAAGCTCCCTTTTGATGGAGCAGTTCCGAAACACTCTTTCTGTAGAGACCGCATGTGGAGATTCTGAGCGCTAATGTGCCTATAGTGGAAAAAGAACACCTCCAAATAAAAACTGCACAGAAGCATTCTGTGAAACTTCTTTCTGTTCTGTGCATTCAACTAACAGAGTTGAAGCTTACTGTTGATTAAGCAGTTCTGAAACACTCTTTTTGTAGAAACTGCAAGTGGACATTCGGAGCGCTAAGGGGCCTATAGTGGAAAAAGGAATATCTTCACATAAAAACTACACAGAAGAATTCCGTGAAACTTCTTTCTGGTCTGTACATTCAACTAACAGAGTTGAAACTTACGTTGTTTTGATTGAGGAGTTCTGAAACACTCTTTCCGTAGAAACTGCAAGTGGACATTCAGAGCGCTATTTGGCCAATAGTGGAAAAAGAAATATCTAAAAATAAAAATTACACAGAAGCATTCTGTGAAACTTCTTTCTGTTCTGTGCATTCAACTAGCAGAGTTGAAGCTTAATTTTGTTTGAGCAGTTCTGAAACACTCTTTCCTTAGAAACTGCAAGTGGACATTCTGAACGCTAAGGGGCCTATTGTGGAAAAAGGAATATCCTCAAATAAAAACTACATAGAACCATTCTGTGAAACTTCTTTCTGTACTGTGCATTCAACTAACACAGTTGAAGCTTACTTTTGAGTAAGCAGTTATGAAAAACTCCTTCTGTAGAAACTGCAAGTGGACGTTCTGAGTGCTAAGGGGCCTATAGTGGAAAAATGAATATCTTCAAATCAAAACTACCCAGAAGCATTCTGTTAAACTTCATTCTGTTCCGTGCATTCAACTTACAGAGTTAAAGCTTACTTTTGATTGAGCAGTTCTGAAACCTTCTTTTGCTAGGAACTGCAAGTGGTCATTCGGAACGCTAAGGGGCCTATATTTGAAAAAGGAATATCTTCAAATAAAAACTACACAGAAGCATTCTGTGAAACTACTCTCTCTTCTGTGCATTCAACAAACAGATTTGATGAGTACTTTTGATTGAGCAGATCTGAAACTCTCTTTCTGTAGAAACTGCAAGTGGAAATTCGGAGCGCTAAGGCGCCTATAGTGGAAAAAGGAATATCTTCAAATAAAAACTACACAGAAGAATTCTGTGAAACTTCTTTCTGTTCTGTGCATTCAACTAACAGAGTTGATGCTTGCTTTTCATTGCCCAGTTATGAAACACTCTTTCCGTAGAAAGTGCAAGTGGACATTCGGAGCGCTAAGGGGCCTATAGTGGAAAAAGCAATATCGTCAAATAGAAACAACGCAGAAGCATTCAGTGAAAATTCTTTCTGTTCTGTGCATTCAACTAACAGAGTTGAAGCTCACTTTTGATGGAGCAGTTCCGAAACACTCTTTCTGTAGAGACCGCAAGTGGACATTCTGAGCGCTAAGGTGCCTATAGTGGAAAAAGAACACCTCCAAATAAAAACTGCACAGAAGCATTCTGTGAAACTTCTTTCTGTCTGGTTCAAAAAAAAAATTAAAAAAAAAAAAAAAAAAAAAAAAAAAAAAAAAAAAAAAAGAATTCGTGAAACTTCTTTCTGGTCTGTACATTCAACTAACAGAGTTGAAACTTACTTTTTTGATTGAGCAGTTCTGAAACACTCTTTCTGTAGAAACTGCAAGTGGACATTCGGAGCGCTATTTGGCCAATAGTGGAAAAAGAAATATCTAAAAATAAAAACTACACAGAAACATTCTGTGGAACTTCTTTCTGTTCTGTGCATTCAACTAGCAGAGTTGAAGCTTACTTTTGTTTGAGCAGTTCTGAAACACTCTTTCCTTAGAAACTGCAAGTGGACATTCCGAACGCTAAGGGGCCTATTGTGGAAAAAGGAATATCCTCAAATAAAAACTACACAGAACCATTCTGTGAAACTTCTTTCTGTACTGTGTATTCAACTAACAGAGTTGAAGCTTACTTTTGAGTAAGCAGTTATGAAAAACTCCTTCTGTAGAAACTGCAAGTGGACATTCTGACCGCAAAGGGGCCTATAGTGGAAAAAGGAATATCTTCAAATCAAAACTACACAGAAGCATTCTGTCAAACTTCATTCTGTTCCGTGCATTCAACTTACAGAGTTAAAGCTTACTTTTGATTGAGCAGTTCTGAAACCTTCTTTTGCTAGGAACTGCAAGTGGTCATTCGGAACCCTAAGGGGCCTATATTGAAAAAGGAATATCTTCAAATAAAAACTACACAGAAGCATTCTGTGAAACTTCTTTCTCTTCTGTGCATTAAACAAACAGATTTGATGAGTACTTTTGATTGAGCAGATCTGAAACTCACTTTCTGTAGAAACTGCAAGTGGAAATTCGGAGCGCTAAGGGGCATATAGTGGAAAAAGGAATATCTTCAAATAAAAACTACACAGAAGAATTCTGTGAAACTTCTTTCTGTTCTGTGCATTCAAATAACAGAGGTGATGCTTGCTTTTCATTGCCCAGTTATGAAACACTCTTTCCGTAGAAACTGCAAGTGGACATTCGGAGCGCTAAGGGGCCGATAGTGGAAAAAGGAATATCGACAAATAGAAACAACGCAGAAGCATTCAGTGAAAATTCTTTCTGTTCTGTGCATTCAACTAACAGAGTTCAAGCTCACTTTTGATGGAGCAGTTCCGAAACACTCTTTCAGTAGAAACCGCAAGTGGACATTCTGAGCGTTAAGGGGCCTATAGTGGAAAAAGAAGACCTCCAAATAAAAACTGCACAGAAGCATTCTGTGAAACTCCTTTGTGATCTGTGCATACAAGTAGAATTGTTGAACCAAATTTTCATTGAGCAGTTCTGAAACACTCTTTTTGTAGAAACTGCAAGCGGACATTCATAGCGCTAAGGGGCCTTTAGTGGGAAAAGGAATATCTTCAATTAAAAACCACACAGAAGCATTCTGTGAAACTTCTTTCTGATCTGTCCTTTCAGCTAACAGAGTTGAAACTTACTTTTGATTCAGGAGTTCTGAAACACTCTTTCTGTAGAAACTGCAAGTGGAGATTCAGAGAGCTATGGGGCCTATAGTGGAATAAATGAATAGCTTCAAATAAAATCTACAGAGAAGCATTCTGTGAAACTCCTTTGTGATCTCTGCATACAACCAAATGTGTTGATCCATACTTTTGATTGAGCAGTTCTGAAACACTCTTTCTGTAGAAACTGCAAGTGGACATTGAGAGCACTGAAGGGCTTATAGTGGAATAAAAGAACAGCTTCAAATAAAAACTACAGAGAAGCATTCTGTGAAACTACTTTCTGATCTGTGCATAAAACTAAAAGTGTTGATCCGTAGTTTTTATTGAGCAGTTCTGAAACACTCTTTCTGTAGAAACTGCAAGCGGACATTCGTAGCGCTACGGGGCGTATAGTGGAAAAAGGAGTATCTTCAAATAAAAACTACACAGAACCATTGTGTGAAAATTTTTTCTGATCTGAGCATTCATCTAACAGAGTTCAACTTTACTTTTGATTGAGCAGTTCTGAAACACTCTTTCTGTAGAAACTGACAGCTGACATTACGAGCACTGAGGGGCCTTTAGTGGAAATAGTAATGTCTTCAAATAAAAACTACACAGAAGCATTCCATCAAACTTCTTTCTCATCTGTGCATTCAGCTAACAGAGTTGAAACTTACTTTTGATTCAGGAGTTCTGAAACACTCTTTCTGAAGAAACTGCAAGTGGACATTCAGAGCTCTAAGGGGCCTACTGTGCAAAGAGTAATATCTGCAAATAAAAACTACACAGAAGCATTCCGTGAAACTCCTTTCTGATCTGTGCATTCAACTAACAGAGTAGAGCCTTAATTTGATTGAGGAGTTCTGAAACACTCTTTCCTTAGAAACTGCAAGTGGACATTCCGAACGCTAATGGGCCTATTTTGGAAAAAGGAATATCCTCAAATAAAAACTACACAGAAGCATTCTGGGAAACTTCTTTCTGTTCTGTGCATTCAATTAACAGTGTTGAAGCTTACCTTTTATTGAGTAGTTGTGAAACACTCTTTCTGTAGAAACTGCAGTTGGACATTCAGAGCGCTAAGTGGCCTATAGTGGAAAAAGGATTATCTTCAAATAAAAACTACACTGAAGCATTCTCTGAAACTTCTTTCTGTTGTGTGCATTCAACTAGCAGACTTGAAGCTTTATTTGATTGAGCAGTTCTGAAACACACTTTCTGTAGAAACTGCAAGTTGACATTCAGAGCGCTAAGGGGCCTTTAGTGGAAAAAGGAATACCTTCAAATAAAAACTACACAGAAGCATTCTGTGAGACTACTTTCTGTTCTGTGCATTCAACTAACAGAGATGCAGCTTACTTTTGATTGAGCAGTTCTAAAACATTCTTTCTGAAGAAATTGCAAGTGGACATAAGGAACGCTTAGGGGCCTATAGTGGAAAAAGGAATATCTTCAAATAAAACTATACAGAAGCATTCTGTGAATCTTCTTTCTCTTCTGTGCATTCAACAAACAGAGTTGAAGCATACTTTTTATTGAGCAGTTCTGAAACTTTCTTTCTATAGATATTGCAAGTGGACATTCAGAGCGCTAAGGGGCCTATAGTGGAAAAAGGAATATATTCAAATAAAAACTACACAGAAGCATTCTGTGAAACTACTTTCTGTTCTGTGAATCCAACTAACAGAGTTGAAGCTCACCTTTGTTTGAGCAGTTCGGAAACACTCTTTCTGTAGAAACTGCAAGTGGACATTCTGAATGCTAAGTGGCCTATAGTGGAAAAACGAATAACTTTAAAAAAAACTAGACAGAAACATTCTGTGTAACTTCTTTCTGTTCTGTGCATTCAACTGACGGAGTTGAAGCTTACTTTTGATTGAGCAGTTCTGGAACACTCTTTCTGTAGAAACTGCAAGTGGACATTCGGAGCGCTAATGTGCCTATAGGGGAAAAAGGAATAAATTCAAATAAAAACTACACAGAAGCATTCTGTGAAAATTCTTTCCGTTCTGTGCATTCAACTAACAGAGATGAAGTTTACTTTTGATTGAGCCGTTCTGAAACACTCTTTCTTTAGAAATTGCAAGTGGACATTAGGAAAGCTAAGGGGTCTATACTGGAAAAAGGAATATCTTCAAATAAAACTATACAGAAGCATTGTGTGAAATTTCTTTCTCTTCTGTGCATTCATCTAACAGAGTTGAAGAATACTTTTTATTGAGCAGTTCTGAAACACTCTTTCTATAGAAACTGCAAGTGGACATTTGGAGCGCTAAGGGGCCCATAGTGGAAAAAGGAATATCTTCAAATAAAAACTACACGGAAGCATTCTGTGAAACTTCTTTCTATTCTGTGAGTCCAACTAACATAGTTGAAGCTTACTTTTGATTCAGCAGTTCTCAAATGCTCTTTCTGTAGAAACTGCAAGTGGACATTCCAAACGCTAAGGGACCTATAGTGGAAAAAGGAATATCCTCAAATAAAAACGTCACAGAAGCATTCTGTGAAACTTCTTTATGTTATGTGGATTCAACTAACCGAGTTGAAGCTTACTTTTGAATGACCAGTCCTGTTACACACTTTCTGTAGAAACTGCAAGTGGACATTCAGAGCGTTAAGGGACCTATATTGGAAAAAGGATTATCTTCAAATAAAACTACACAGAAGCATTCCGTTCAACTTCTTTCTGTTCTGTGCATGCAACTGACAGAGTTGAAGCTTACTTTTGATTGATCAGTTCAGAAACACTCTTTCTGTAGAAACTGCAATTGGACATTCGGAGCACTAAGGGGCCTATAGTGGAAAAAGTAATATCCTCAAATAAAAACTACAAAGAAGTATTCTGTGAAACTTCTTTCTGTTCTGTGCATTCGACTAACAGAGCTGAAGCTTACTTTTTATTGAGCAGTTCTGAAACTCTCTTTCTGTAGTAACTGCAAGTGGACATTCTGAGCGTTAAGGGGCCTATAGTGGAAAAAGGAGTATCTATTATTAAAAACTACACAGAAGCATTCTGTGGAACTACTTTCTGATCTGTTCATTCACCTAACAGAGCTGAACCTTACTTTTGATTGAGCAGTTCTGAAACACTCTTTCTGTAGAAACCGCAGGTGGACATTCGGATTGCTGAGGGGCCTATAGTGGGAAAAGGAATATCTTCAAATAAAAACTACACAGATGCATTCTGTGAAACTTCTTTCTGATCTGTGCATTCAACTAACAGAGTTGAACCTTACTTTTGATTGTTCAGTTCTGAAACACTCTTTCTGTACAAATTGCAAGTGGACATTAAGAGTGCTAAGGGTCCTGTACTGGAAAAAGGAATATCTTCAAATAAAAACTGCACAGAAGAATTCTGTGAAACTTCGTTGTGTTGGGTGCATTCAACTAACAGGGTTGAACCTCACTTTTCATTGAAGAGTTCTGAAACACTCTTTCTGTAGAAACCGCAAGTGTCATTCGGAACTATAAGGGGCCTGTACTAGAAAAAGGAATATCTTCAAATAAAACCTACACAGAAGCATTCTGTGAAACTTTTTTCTGATCTGTGCATTCAGCTATCAGAGCTGAACTTACTTTTGATTGAGCAGTTCTGAAACACTCTTTCTGTAGAAACTGCAACTGGACATTCAGAACGCTACAGGGCCTGTAGTGGAAAAAGGAATGTCTTCAAATAAAAACTACACAGAGGATTCTGTGGAACTTCTTTACGATCTGTGCATTCAACTAACAGAGTTGAACCTTGCCTTTAACTGAGGAGTTCTGAAACACTCTTTCTGTAGAAACCGCAATTGGATATTCGGAGCGCTAAAGGGCTTACAGTGGAAAAAGGAATATCTTCAAATAAAAACCACACTGAAGCATTCTGTGAAACATCTTTCTGATCTGTGCACTCAAATAACAGAGTTCACCCTTACTTTTGATTGAGGAGTTCTGAAACATTCTTTCTGTAGAAACTGCAAGTGGACATTCGGGGCGCTGAGGGGCCTATAGTGGAAAAAAACAATAGCTTCAAATAAAAACTACAGAGAAGCATTCTGTGAAACATCTTTCTGATCTGTGCATTCAACTAACAGAGTGGAACCTTACTTTAAATTGAGCAGCTCTGAAACACTCTTTTGGTAGAAACTGCAAGTGGATATTCGGAGCGCTGAAGGGCCTATAGTGGAATAAATGAATAGCTTCAAATAAAAACTACAGAGAAGCATTCTGTGAAAATTCTACGTCATCAGTGCATACAATTAATACAGTTGAAGCTTACTTTTGATTGAGCAGTTCTAAAACACTCTTTCTGTAGATACTGCAAGTGGACATATGGAGCGCTAAGTGGCCAATAGTAGAAAAAGGAATATCTTCAAATAAAAACTACACAGAAGCATTCCGGGAAAA
Organism: Nomascus leucogenys; assembly: GCF_006542625.1. NCBI lineage: Eukaryota > Metazoa > Chordata > Mammalia > Primates > Hylobatidae > Nomascus > Nomascus leucogenys. The sequence goes on from NW_022096898.1 coordinate 58,102, forward strand.
TTCTTTCTGATCTGTTTATTCAACTAACAGAGGTGAACCTTACTTTTAATTTAGCAGTCCTGAAACTTTCTGTAGTAATTGCAAGTGGACATTCAGGGCACTAAGGGACCTAGAGTGGAAGAAGGAATATCTTAAAATAAAAACTACACAGAAGCATTCTATGGAACTTCTTTCTGATCTGTGCGTTCAACTAACAGAGTTCAACCTTACTTTTGATTGAGCCGTTCTGAAACACTCTTTCTGTGGAAACTGCAAGTGGACATTCAGAGCGCTAAGGTGCTTGTAGTGGAAAAATAAATATCTTCAAATAAAAACTACACAGAAGCATTCTGTGAAACTTCTTTCTGATCTGTGCTTTCAACTAAGAGAGTTGAACCTTACTTTTGATTGAGCAGTTCTGAAACACTGTTTCTGAAAAACTGCAAGTGGACATTCGGAAAGCTAAGAGGCCTATAGTGGAAAAACGAATATCGTCACCTAAAGACTACACAGAAGCATTCTGTGAAACTTCTTTCTGATCTGTGCATTCAACTAACAGAGTTGAACCTTAGTTTTGACTGAGCAGTTCTGAAACACACTTTCTGTAGAAACTGCAAGCTGACATTTGGAACGCAAAGAGCCCAGTAGTAGAAAAAGGAATATCTTCAAATAAAAAATACACTGAAGCATTCTGTGAAACCACCTTCTTATCTGTGCATTTAACTAACAGAGTTGAAAATTTCTTTTGATTCAGCCGTTCTGAAACACTCTTTCTGTAGAGACTGCAAGTGGACATTCGGAGCACTTAGGGGCCTATAGTGGAAAAAGGAATATCTTCAAATAAAAACTACGCAGAAGCATTCTGTGAAACTTGTTTCTGATCCATGCATTCATCTAACAGAGTTGGACCTTACATTTGATTGAGAAGTTCTGTAACACTCTTACTGTAGAAGCTGCAAGTGGACTATCCGAGCGCTAAGGGGCCTATAGTGGTAAAAGGAATATCTTCAATTAAAAACTACACAGAAGCATTCTGCGAAAGTCCTTTGTGATCTGTGTATACAAGTAAAATTGTTGAACCGAATTTTGATTCAGCAGTTCTGAAACACTCTTTTTGTGGAAACTGCAAGCGGACATTCGTAGCGCTAAGGGGCCTTTAGTGGAAAAAGGAATATCTTCAAATAAAAACCACACAGAAGCAATCTGTGAAACTTCTTTCTGATCTGTGCATTCAGCTAACAGAGTTGAAACTTACTTTTGATTCAGGAGTTCTGAAACACTCTTTCTGTAGATACTGCAAGTGGACATTCGGAGCACTATGGGGCCTATAGTGGAATAAATGAATAGTTTCAATTAAAATCTACAGAGAAGAATTCTGTGAAAATCCTTTGTGATCTGTGCATACAACCAAAAGTGTTGATCTGTACTTTTGATTGAGCAGTTCTGAAACACTCTTTCTGTTGAAACTGCAAGTGGACATTCAAAGCGCTGAAGGGCCTATAGTGGAATAAAAGAATAGCTTCAAATAAAAACTACAGAGAAGCATTCTTGAAACTACTTTGTGATCTGTGCATGCAACTAAAAGTGTTGATCCGTACTTTTGATTGAGCAGTTATGAAACACTCTTTCTGTAGAAACTGCAAGCGGACATTCGTAGCGCTAAGGGGCGTATAGTGGAAAAAGGAATATCTTCAAATAAAAACTACACAGAAGCATTGTGTGAAAATTTTTTCTGATCTGAGCATTCATCTAACAGAGTTCAACCTCACTTTTGATTGAGCAGTTCTGATACACTCTTTCTATAGAAAGTGAAAGCTGACATTCTGAGCACTGAGGGGCCTTTAGTGGAAATAGTAATGTCTTCAAATAAAAACTACACAGAAACATTCTGTGAAACTTCTTTCTGATCTGTGCATTCAGCAAACAGAGTTGAATCTTACTTTTGATTTGGGAGTTCTGAAACACTCTTTCTGTAGAAACTGCAAATGGACATTCGGAGCGCTAAGGGGCTTATCGTGGAAAAAGGAATATCTTCAACTAAAAACTACACAGAAGCATTCCGTGAAACTCCTTTCTGATCTGTGCATTCAACTAACAGAGTAGAGCCTTAATTTGATTGAGGAGTTCTGAAAAACTGTTTCTGTAGAAACTGCAAGTGGACATTAGGAGCGCTAAGGAGACTACAGTGGAAAAAGGAATATCTTCAAATAAAAATTATACAGAAGCATTCTGTGAAACTTCTTTCTGATCTGTGCATTCAACTAACGGTTTTGAACCTTACTTTTTATTTTGCAGTTCTGAAACACTCTTTCTGTAGAAATTTCAAGTGGACATTCGGAGCGCTAAGGGGCGTATAGTGGAAAAAGAAATATCCTCATATAAAAACTACACAGCTGCATTCTGCGAAACTTCGTTCTGATCGCTGCATTCAACTAACGGTGTTGAACCTTACTTTTGATTGAAGAGTTCTGAAAAACTCTTTGTGTAGAAACTGCAAGTGGACATTCAGAGCGCACAGGGGCCTATAGTGGAAAAAGTAATATCATCAAATAAAAACTACACAGAAGCATTCTGTGAAACATTATCTGATCTGCGTATTCAACTAACAGAGGTGAAACTTACTTCTGATTAACAGTTCTGAAATACTCTTTTTATAGTATCTGCAAGTGGACATTAGGAGCGCTAAGGGGCCTATAGTGGAAAAAGGAATATTTTCAAATAAAAACTATACAGAAGCATTCTGTGAAAATTCGTTCTGATCAGTGCATTCAACTAACAGAGTTGAACCTAACTTTCGATTGAAGAGTTCTGAAACCCTCTTTCAGTAGAAACCACAAGTGGACATTCACAGCAGTAAGGGGCCTATAGTGGAAAAAGGAATGTCTTCTAATATAAACTACAGAGAAGCATTCTGTGAAACTGGTTTCTGATCTGTGCATACAACAAACAACGTTGAAACTTACTTTTGATTGAGGAATTCTGAAACTCTCTTTCTGTGGAAACCGCAAGTGAACATTCGGAGCACTAAGGGGCCTATAGTGGAAATAGGAATATCTTAAAATTAAAACTACCCAGAAGCATTCTGTGAAACTACTTTCTGATATGTGCATTCAACTAACAGAGTTGAACCTTACTTTTCTTAGAGGAGTTCTGAAATACTCTTTCTGTAGAAACCGCACGTGGACATTCAGAGCGCTAATGGGCCTTCAGTGTAAAAAGGAGTATCTTCAAATGAAAACCACACAGAAGCATTCTGTGAAACTTCTTTCTGATCTCTGCATTCAACTAAAAGAGTTGAACCTTACTTTTGCTTGAGGAGTTCTGAAAAATTCTTTCTGTAGAAACTGCAAGTGGACATTCAGAGCGCTTAGTGGCGTATAGATGAAAAAGGAATATATTCAAATACGAGCTACACTGAAGAGCTCTGTTAGAATATTTTCTGATCTGTGCCGTGAACTAACAGAGTTAAACCTTACTTTTTTTAGATGAGTTCTGTAACACTCTTTCTGTAGAAACTGCAAGTGGACATTTGGAGCGCAAAGGGTCTTATAGTGGAAAAAGGAATATCATGAAATAAAAAATACAAAGAAGCATTCTGTGAAACTTCTTTCTGATCTGTGAATTCAACTAACAGAGTTGAAACTTACTTCTGATTGAGGAGTTCTGAAACACACTTTCTGTAGAAACCGCAAGGGGACATTTGGAGCGCTAAGGGGCCTATTGTGGAAAAACGAATATCTTCAAATAAAAACTACACAGAAGCATTTTGAGAAATGTCTTTCTGATCTGTGCATTCAACTGACAGAGTTGAACTTTATTTTTAATGGATGAGTTCTGAAACACTCTTTCTGTAGAAACCGCAAGTTTACTTTTGGAGCGCAGAGGGGCCTACAGTGGAAAAAGGAATATCTTCCAATAAAAAGTACACAGAAGAATTCTCTGAAACTTCTTTCTGATCTGTGCACTCAACTAACAGAATAAAATATTACTTTTGATTGAGGAGTTCTGAAACACTCTTTCTGTAGAAACCGCAAGTGGAATTTCAAAGCACTAAGGTGCCTACATTGGAAAAAGGCATATCTTCAATTAAAAACTACACTGAAGCATTCTGAGAAAATTCTTTCTGATCTGTGCATTCAACTAACAGAGTTGAAGCTTACTTTTGACTGAGCAGTTCTGAAAAACTCTTTCTGTAGAAACCGCATGTTGATATTCGGAACGATAAAGGGCCTATAGTGTAAAAAGGAATATCTTCAAATAAAGACTACACAGAAGAATTTGGTGAAACTTCTTTCTGATCTGTGCATTCAACTAACAGAGTTCAACCTTAGTTTTGACTGAGGAGTTCTGAAACAATTTTACTGTAGAAACCGCAATTGGACATTCGGAGCGCTAAGGGGCGTATAGTGGAAAAAGGAATATCTTCAAATAAAAACTACACAGAAGCATTTGTGAAACTTCTTTCCGATCTGTGCATTCAACTAGCAGAGTTGAACCTTACTTTTCCTTGAGGAGTTCTGAAATAGTCTTTCTGTAGAAACCGCAAGTCGATATTTGTAGCGCTAACGGGCCTATACTGGAAAAAGGAATATCTTCAAATAAAAACTACACGGAAGCATTCTGTGAAACTTATTTCTGATCTATGCATTCAACTAACAGAGTTGAACCTTACTTCTGATTGAGGAGTACTGAATCTCTCTTTCTGTAGAAACTGCAAGTGGACATTCAGAGCGCTAAGGGGCCTATAGTGGAAAAAGTATTATTTCCAAATAAAAGCTACACAGAAGCATTCTGTGAACCTTCTTTCTGTTCTGTGCATTCAACTAACAGATTTGAAGCTTACTTTTGATTGAGCAGTTTTGAAACACTCTTTCTTTAGAAACTGCAAGTGGACATATGGAGGGCAAAGAGGCCTCTAGTGGAAAAAGGAATATCCTCAAATAAAAACTACACAGAAGCATTCTGTGAAACTTCTTTCTGTTCTGTGCATTCAAGTAGCAGAGTTGAAGCTTACTTTTGTTTGAGGAGATCCGAAACACTCTTTCCGTTGAAACTGCAAGTGGACATTCGGAGCACTAATTGGCCTCTAATGCAAAAAAGAGTATCATCAAATAAAAACTACACAGAAGCATTCTGTGAAACTTCTTTCTGTTCTGTGCATTCAACTAACAGAGTTGAAGCTTGCTTTTGATTGAGCACTTATGAAACATTCTTTCTGTAGAAACAGCAAGTGGACATTAGGAAGGCTATGGGGCCTATAGTAGAAAAAGGAATATCTTCAAATAAAAACTACACAGAAGCATTCTGTGGAACTTCTTTCTCTTCTGTGCATTCAACTAACAGAATTGATGCTTACTTTTGATTGAGCAGTTCTGAAACTCTCTGTCTGTAGAAACTTCACGTGGACAATCGGAGCGCTAAAGGGCCTACAGTGGAAAAAGGCATATCTCCAAATAAAAACTACACAGAAGCATTCTGTGAAACTTCTTTCTGTTCTGTGCATTCAACCAACAGAGTTGATGCTTACATTTGATTGAGCAGTTCTGAAACACTCTTTATGAAGAAACTGCAAGTGGACATTCGGAGCACTAAGGGGCCTATAGTGGAAAAAATAATATCCTCAAATACAAACTACACAGAAGCATTCAGTGAAACTTCTTTCTGTTCTGTGCGTTCTACTAACAGAGTTGAAGCTTACTTTTGATTGAGCAGTTCTGAAACACTCTTTCTGTAGAAACTGCAGTGGACATCCATAGCGCAAAGGGGCCTTAAGTGGAAAAAGGAATATCTTCAAATAAATACTACACAGAAGAATTCTGTCAATCTTCTTTCTGTTCTGTGCATTCAACTAACAGAGTTGAAGCTTACTTTTGATTGAGCAATTCTGAAACACTCTTTCTGTGGAAACTGCTCGTGGACATTCGGAACACTAATGGGCCCATAGTGGAAAAAGGTATATAATCGAATAAAAACTACAGAGAAGCATTCTGTGAAACTACTTTCTGTACTGTGCATTCAACTAACAGAGTTGAAGCTTACTTTTGATTGAGCAGTCCTGAAAGCCTCTTTCTGTAGAAACGGCAAGTGGACATTCGGAGCGCTAAGGGGCCTTTACAGGAAAAAGGAATATCCTCAAATAAAAACTACACAGAAGCATTCTGTGAAACTTCTTTCTGTCATTCAACTAACAGAGTGAAGCTAGTTGATGAGCATTCAGAAAAACTTTTATAGAAACAAGGACATCATGCTAAGGGTTATAGGAAAAGGAATATCCTCAAATAAAAACTACACAGAAGCATTCTGTGAAACTACTTCCTATTATGTGCATTCACCTAACAGAGTTGAAGCTTACTTTTGATTGCACAGTTCTGAAACACTCTGTCTGTAGAAGTGCAAGTGGACATTCGGAGGGCTAAGGGGCATATAGTGGAAAAAGGAATAACTTCAAATAAAAACTACACAGAAGCATTCTGTGAAACAACTTTCTGCTCTGTGCATTCAACTAACAGATTTGAAGCTCACTTTTGATTGAGCAGTTCTGAAACACTCTTTCTGTAAAAACGGCAAGTGGACGTTCCAAGCGCTAAGGAGTGTAAAGTATAAAAAGGAATATCTCCAAATAAGAACTACATAGAATCATTTTGTGAAACTACTTTCTGTTCTCTGCATTCAACTAACAGTGTTGAAGCTTATTTTTGATTGAGCAGTTCTGAAACACTCTTTCTGTGGAAACTGCAGGTGGACACTCAGAGCACTAATGTGCTCATAGTGGAAAAAGGTATATCCTCGAATAAAAACTACACAGAATCATTCTGTGAAACCTCTTTCTGTTCTGTGCATTCAACTAACAGAGTTGAAGCTCTCTTTTGATTGAACAGTTCTGAAACACTTTTTCTGTAGAAAGTGCAAGTCAATATTCGGAACGCCAAGGGGCCTGTAGCAAAAAAAGGAATATCTTCAAATAAAAACTACACAGAAGCATTCTGTGAAACTTCATTCTGTTCTGTGCATTCAACTAACAGAGTTGAAGCTTAGTTTTGATTGAGCAGTTCTGAAACACTCTTTCTGTAGAAACTGCAATCGGACATTTGGAGTGCTAAGGGGCCTATAGTGGAAAAAGTATTATCTCCAAATAAAAACTACACAGAAGCATTCTGTGAAACTTCTTTCTGTTCTGTGCATTCAACTAACAGATTTGAAGCTAACTTTTGATTGCGCAGTTCTGAAACACTCCTTCTTATAAACAGCAAGTGGAAATATGGTGCGCAAAGGGGCCTCTAGTGGAAAAAGGAATATCCTCAAATAAAAACTACACAGAAGCATTCGGTGAAACTTCTTTCTGTTCTGTGCATTCAACTAACAGAGTTGAAGCTTACTTTTGTCTGAGGAGATCTAAAACACTCTTTCCGTTGAAATAGCAAGTGGATATTCGGAGCGCTAAGGCGCCTCTAACGGGAAAAGGAGTATCATCAAATAAAAACTACACAGAAGCATTCTGTGAAACTTCTTTCAGTTCTGTGCATTCAACTAACAGGTCTGAATCATACTTTTGATTGAGCAGTTTTGGCACACTGTTTCTTTAGAAACTGCAGTGGACAACCAGAGCGCAATGGGGCCTACAGGGGAAAATGAAATATCTTCAAATGATAACTACACAGAAGCGTTCTGTGAAACTTCTTTGTCTTCTCTGCCTTCAACTAAGAGAGTTGAAGCTTACTTTTGATTGAGCACTTATGAAACACTCTTTCTGTAGAAACTGGAAGTGGACATTCGGAGCGCAAAGCGTCCTACACAGGAAAAAAGAATATCCTCAAATAAAAACTACACAGAAGCATTCTGAGTAACTTCTTTCTTTTCTGTGCATTCAACTAACAGAGTTGAAGCATACTTTTGATTGAGCAGTTCTAAAACACTCTTTCTGTAGAAGCTGCAGGTGGACTTTTGGAGCGCTAAGGGGTCTAAAGTGGAAAAAGGAATATCCTCCAATAAAAACTACACAGAAGCATTTTGTGAAACTTCTTTCTGTTCTGCTCATTCAACTAACAGAGATGAAGCTTACTTTTGACTGAGCGTTTCTGAAACACTGTTTCTGTAGAAAGTGCAAGTGGGCAATCTGAGCGCCAAAGGGCCTACAGTGGAAAGTGGAATTTCTTCAAATAAAAACTACACAGAAGCATTCTATGAAACTTCTTTCTGTTCTGCACATTCAACTAACAGTGTTGAAGCTTTCATTTGATTGAACACTTCTGGAACACTCTTTCTGTAGAAACTGGAAGTGGCGTCTCGGAGCGCTACAGAACCTATAGTGGAAAAAGTAATCCTCAAAAAAAACTACACAGAAGCATTCTGTGAAATTTCTTTCTGTTATGTGCACTCAACTAACGGATTTGAAGCTTACTTTTGATTGTGCAGTTCTGAATCACTCTTTCTGTAGAAACTGCATTTGGACATTCGGAGCGCTAAGGGGCCTATATTGGAAAAAGGAATATCTTCAAATAAAAACTACACAGAAGCATTCACTGAAACTTCTTTCTGTTCTGTGCATTGAACTAAGAGAGTTTAAGCTTACTTTTGATTGAGCAGTTCTGAAACACTCTTTCTGTAGAAACTCCAAGTGGACATTAGGAGCGCTAAGTGGCTAAAGTGGAAAAAGGAATATCTTCAAATAAGAACTACACAGAAACATTCTGTGAAACAGCTTTCTGTTCTGTGCATTCAAATAACAGAGTTGAAGCTTACTTTTGATTGAGCAGTTCTGAAACACTCTTTCTGTAGAAACTGCAAGTGGACGTTTCGAGCGCTAAGCGGCTAAAGTGGAAAAAGGAATATCTTCAAATAAGAACTACACAGAAACTTTCTGTGAAACTGCTTTCTTTTCTGTGCATTCAACTAACAGAGTTGAAGCTTAATTTTGATTGAGCAGTTCTGAAACACTCTTTCTGTAGAAACTGCAAGTGGACATGGTGAGCGCTTAGGTTCCTATAGTGGTAAAAGGAATATCCACAAATAAAAATTACACAGAAGTATTCTGTGGAACTTCTTTCTGTTCTATGCATTCAACTAACAGAGTTGAAGCTTACTTTTGATTGAGCAGTTCTGAAACACTCTTTCTGTAGAAACTGCAAGTGGACAGTCGGCGCTCTAAGGTTCCTATAGTGGATAAAGGAATGTCTTCAAATAAAAACTACGCAGAAGCATTCTGTGAAACTTCTTTCTGTTCCGTGCATTCAACTAACAGAGTTGAAGATTACTTTTGATTGATAAGTTATGAAACATTATTTTTGTAGAAATCGCAAGTGGACATTCTGAGCGCTAAGGGGCCTATAGTGGAAAAAGGAATATCTCCAAATAAAAACTACACAGAAGCATTGTCTGAAACTTCTTTCTTTTCTGTGCATTCAAGTAACAGAGTTGAAGCTTACTTTTGATTGAGCAGTTCTGAAACACTTTTTCTGTAGAAACTGCAAAGGGGAATTTCCGAACCGTAGGGGGCCTATTGTGGAAAAAGGCATATCCACAAATAAAAACTACACAGAAGCATTCTGTGAAACTTCTTCCTGTTCTGTGCTTTCTACTGACAGCCTTGAAGCTTACTTTTTAATGAGCAATTCTGAAACACTCCTTCTGGAGAAATTGTAAGTGGACACTCGGAGCGCTAAGGGGCCTATAGTGGAAAAAGAGATATCTCCAAATAAAAACTACAGAGAAGCATTGTCTGAAACTTCTTTCTTTTCTGTGCATTCAAGTAACAGAGTTGAAGCTTACTTTTGATTGAGCAGTTCTGAAACTGTCTTTCTGTAAAAACTGCAAGGGGACTTTCCGAACCCAAAGGGGCCTATTGTGGAAAAAGGACTATCCTCAAATAAAAACTACACAGAAGCATTCTGTGAAACTTCTTTCTGTTCTGTGCATTCAACTAACAGAGTTGAAGCTTACTTTTGTTTGAGCATTTCTGAAAAACTCTTTCTGTAGAAACTGCAAGTGGACATTCTGAGCGCTAAGGGGCCTAAAGTGGAAAAAGAAATATCTTCAAATAAAAACTACACAGAAGCATTCAGTGAAACTTCTTTCTGTTCTGGGCATTCAACTAACAGAGTTTAAGCTTACTTTTGCTTGAGGAGTTCTGAAACATTCTTTCTGTAGAAACTGTAAGCGGGCCTTAGGAACGCTTAGGGTTCTATAGTAGAAAACGGAATATCTTCAAATAAAAACTACACAGAAGCATTCTGTGATACTTGTTTCTCTTCTGTGCATTCAACTAACAGAGTTGATGCTTACTTTTGATTGAGCATTTCTGAAACTCTCTTTCTTTAGAAACTGCAAGTGGAGATTCGGAGCGCTAAGGGGCCTATAGAGGAAAAAGGAATATCTCCAAATAAAATCTACACAGAAGCATTCTGTGAAACTTCTTTCTGTTCTGTGCATTCAACTAACAGGGTTGTAGCTTACTTTTGATTGTGCAGTTCTGAAACACTCTTTCTGTAGAAAATGCACGTGGAAAATCGGAGCGCTAAGGGGCCTAGAGTGGAAAAAGGAATATCTCCAAATAAAAACTACACAGAAGCATTCTGTGAAACTTCTTTCTGTTCTGCGCATTCAATTAACAGAGTTGAAGCTTACTTTTGATTGAGCAGTTCTGAAACACTCTTTCTGTAATAAGTTGAAGTGGAAATTCGGAGCGATAAGTGGCCTATAGTGGAAAAACCAATATCTTCAAATAAAAACTACACAGAAGCATTCTGTGAAACTTCTTCCTATTCTGTGCTTTCAACTAACAGAGTTGAAGCTTACTTTTGATTGACTAGTTCTGAAACACTCTTTCTGTAGAAACTGCAAGGGGACATTCTGAGTGCTAAGGGGCCTATAGCGGAAAAGGAATATCTCCAAATAAAAACTACACAGAAGCATTCTGTGAAACTTCTTTCTGTTCAGTGCATTCAACTAACAGAGTTGAAGCTTACTTTTGATTGAGCATTTCTGAAACTCTCTTTCTGTAGAAACTGCAAGTAGACATTCAGAACGCTAAGGGGTCTATAGTGGAAAAAGGAATATCTCCAAATAAAAACTACACAGAAGCATTCTGTGAAACTTCTTTCTTTCCTGTGCATTCAGCTAACAGAGTTGAAGCTTACTTTTGATTGAGAAGTTCTGAAACATTATTTCTGTAGAAATCGCAAGTGGACATTCTGAGCACTAGGGGGCCTATAGTGGAAAAAGGAATACCTCCAAATAAAAACTACACAGAAGCATTGTCTGAAACTTCTTTCTTTTCTGTGCATTCAAGTAACAGAGTTGAAGCTTACTTTTGATTGAGCAGTTCTGAAACACTCTTTGTGTAGAAACTGCAAGTGGACATTCAGAGCGCTAAGTGGCCTACCGCGGAAAAAGGAATATCCTCAAATAAAAACTACACAGAAGCATTCTGTGAAACTTATTTATGTTCTGTGCATTCAGCTAACAGAGTTGAAGCTTACTAGTGGTTTAGCAGTTCTGAAACACTCTTTCAGTAGAAACTGCAGGTGGACATTCAGAGCGCTAAGTTTCCTATAGTGGAAAAAGGAATATCTTCAAATAAAAACTGCACGGGTTAATCCAGAGGAGAGGGGCCGGGTGCGGTGGCTCATGCCTGCAATCCCAGCACTTTGGGAGGCTAAGGTGGGTAGATCACAATGTCAGGAAATCGAGACCATCTTCTGTAACACAATGTATCCCCATCTCTATTTAAAAAAATAAATACAGAAGATGACCGAATAGGAACAGCTCCGGTCTCCAGCTCCCAGCCCCAGTGACACAGAAGATGGGTGTTTTCTGCATTTCTGCTTGAGGTACTGGTTTCATCTCATTAGGGAGTGCCTCACAGTGGGTGCAGGACAGTCACTGAATCGCACTGTGCGCGAGCCGAAGCAGGGCGAGGCATTGCCTCACTCGGGAAGAGCAAGGGGTCAGGGAGTTCCCTTTCCTAGTCAAGGAAAGGGGTAACAGACGGCACCTGGAATATCGGGTCAGTCCCATCCTAATACTGCGCTTTTCCTACGGGCCTGGAAAACGGCACACTATGAGATTATGTCCCGCACATGGCTCGGAGGGTCCTATGCCCACGGAGGCTCGCTGACTGCTAGCACAGCAGTCTGAGGTCAAGCTGCAAGGCGGCAGTGAGGCTGGGGGAGGGGCGCCCGCCATTGCCAAGGCTTGCTTAGGTAAACAAAGCAGCCAGGAACTCGAACTGGGTGGAGCCCACCACAGCTCAAGGAGGCCTGCCTGCCTCTGTAGGCTCCACCTCGGGGGGCATGGCACAGACAAACAAAAACTCAGCAAGGACCTCCACAGACTTAAATGTCCCTGTCTGACTGACAGCTTTGAAGAGAGTAGTGGTTCTCCCAGCACGCAGCTGGAGATCTGAGAACTGACAGACTGCCTCCTAAAGTGGGTCCCTCACCCCTGAGCAGCCTAACTGGGAGGCACCCCCCAGTAGGGACAGACTGACACCTCATTCAACCGGGTACTCCTCTGAGACAAAATTTTCAGAGGAACTATCAGACAGCTGAATTTGTGGTCTCACGAAAATCCGTTGTTCTGCAGCCACAGCTGCTGACACCCAGCCAAACAGGGTGTGCAGTGGACCTCTAGTAAACTCCAACAGACCTGCAGCTGAGGGGCCTGTCTGGTAGAAGGAAAACTAACAAACAGAAAGGACATCCACACCAAAAACCCATCTGTACATCACCATCATCAAAACCACAAAGATGGGGAAAAAACAGAGCACAAAAACTGGAAACTCTAAAAAACAGAGCACCTCTCCTCCTCCAAAGGAACGCAGTTCCTCACCAGCAATGGAACAAAGCTGGATGGAGGATGACTGTGATGAGTTGAGAGAAGAAGGCTGCAGACGATCAAACTACTCTGAGCTACGAGAGGAAATTCAAAACAATAGCAAAGAAGTTAAAAACTTTGAAAAAAAATTAGAAGAATGGATAACTAGAATAACCAATGGAGAGAAGGGCTTAAAGGAGCTGATGGAGCTGAAAGCCAAGGTTCGAGTACTACACGAAGATTGCAGAAGCCTCAGTAGCAGATGCGATCAACTGGAAGAAAGGGTATCGCTGATGGAAGATGAAATGAAGAGAGAAGGGAAGTTTAGAGAAAAAAGAATGAAAAGAAATGAACAAAGCCTCCAAGAAATTTGGGACTATGTGAAAAGACCAAACCTACGTCTGATTGTTGTACCTGAAAATGATGGGGAGAATGGAACCAAGTTGGAAAACACTCTGCAAGATATTATCCAGGAGAACTTCCCCAATCTAGCAAGGCAGGCCAGCATTCAGATTCAGGAAATACAGAGAACACCACAAAGATACTCCTCGAGAAGGGCAACTCCAAGACACATAATGGTCAGATTCACCAAAGTTGAAATGAAGGAAAAAATGTTAAGGGCAGCCAGAGAGGAAGGTCGGGTTACCCACAAAGGGAAGCCCATCAGACTAACAGCTGATCTCTCAGCAGAAAATCTACAAGCCAGAAGAGAGTGGGGGCCGATATTCACCATTCTTAAAGAAAAGAATTTTCAACCTAGAATTTCCTATCCCGCCAAACTAAGCTTCATAAGTGAAGGAGAAATAAAATACTTTACAGATAAGCAAACGCTGAGTGATTTTGTCACCACCAGGCCTGCCCTAAAAGAGCTCCTGAAGGAAGCACTAAACATGGAAAGGAACAACCGGCACCAGCCACTGCAAAAACATGCCAAACTGTAAAGACCATCGAGGCTAGGAAGAAACTATAGCAACTAACGAGCAAAATAACCAACTAACATCATAATGACAGGATCAGATTCACACATAACAATATTAACGTTAAATGTAAATGGGCTAAATTCTCCAACCAAAAGACACAGACTGGCAAACTGGATAAGGAGTCAGGACCCATCAGTGTGCTGTATTCAGGAAACCCATCTCACGTGCAGAGACACACATAGACTCAAAATAAAGGGATGGAGGAAGATCTATCAAGCAACTGGAAATCAAAAAAAGGCAGGGGTTGCAATCCTGGTCTCTGATAAAATAGACTTTAAACCAACAAAGATCAAAAGAGACAAAGAAGGCCATTACATAATGGTAAAGGGATCAATTCAACAAGAAGAGCTAACTATCCTAAATATATATGCACCCAACACCGGAGCACCCAGATTCTTAAAGCAAGTCCTCAGTGGCCTACAAAGGGACTTAAACTCCCACACAATAATAATGGGAGATTTTAACACCCCACTGTCAGCATTAGACAGATCAACGAGACAGAAAGTTAACAAGGATATGCAGGAATTGAACTCAGCTCTACATAAAGTGGACCTAATAGACATCTACAGAACTCTCCACCCCAAGTCAACAGAATATACATTTTTTTCAGCACCACACCACACCTATTCCAAAATTGACCACATAGTTGGAAGTAAAGCTCTCCTCAGCAAATGTAAAAGAACAGAAATTATAACAAACTGTCTCTCAGACCACAGTGCAATCAAACTAGACCTCAGGATTAAGAAACTCACTCAAAACCGCTCAACTACATGGAAACTGAACAACCTGCTCCTGAATGACTATTGGGTACATAATGAAATGAAGGCAGAAATAAAGATGTTCTTTGAAACCAACGAGAACAAAGACACAACATACCAGAATCTCTGGGACACGTTCAAAGCAGTGTGTAGAGGGAAATTTATAGCACTAAATGCCCACAAGAGAAAGCAGGAAATATCCAAAATTGACACCCTAACATCACAAGTAAAAGAACTAGAAAAGCAAGAGCAAACACATTCAAAAGCTAGCAGAAGGCTAGAAATAACTAAAATCAGAGCAGAACTGAAGGAAATAGAGACACAAAAAACCCTTCAAAAAATTAATGAATCCAGGAGCTGGTTTTTTGAAAGGATCAACAAAATTGATGGACCGCTACCAAGACTAATAAAGAAGAAAAGAGAGAAGAATCAAATAGATGCAATAAAAAACGAAAAAGGGGATATCACCACCGATCCCACAGAAATACAATCTACCATCAGAGAATACTACAAACACCTCTATGCAAATAAACCAGAAAATCTAGAAGAAATGGACAAATTCCTCGACAAATATACCCTCCCAAGACTAAACCAGGAAGAAGTTGAATCTCTGAATAGACCAATAACAGGTTCTGAAATTGTGGCAATAATCAATAACTTACCAACCAAAAAGAGTCCAGGACCTGATGGATTCACAGCTGAATTCTACCAGAGGTACAAGGCGGAACTGGTACCATTCCTTCTGAAACTATTCCAATCGATAGAAAAAGAGGGAATCCTCCCTAACACATTTTATGAAGCCAGCATCATCCTGATACCAAAACCTGGCAGAGACATAACCAAAAAAGAGAATTTCAGGCCAATATCCTTGATGAACATTGATGCAAAAATCCTCAATAAAATACTGGCAAACTGAATCCAGCAGCACATCAAAAAGCTTATCCACCATGATCAAGTGGGCTTCATCCCTGGGATGCAAGGCTGGTTCAACATACGCAAATCAATAAATGTAATCCAGCATATAAACAGAACCAAAGACAAAAACCACATGATTATCTCAATAGATGCAGAAAACGCCTTTGACAAAATTCAACAACCCTTCATGCTAAAAACTCTCAATAAATTAGGTATTGATGGGACGTATCTCAAAATAATAAGAGCTATCTATGACAAACCCACAGCCAATATCATACTGAATGGGCAAAAACTGGAAGCATTCCCTCTGAAAACTGGCACAAGACAGGGATGGCCTCTCTCACCGCTCCTATTCAACATAGTGCTGGAAGTTCTGGCCAGAGCAATCAGGCAGGAGAAGGAAATAAAGGGTATTCAATTAGGAAAAGAGGAAGTCAAATTGTCCCTCTTTGCAGATGACATGATTGTACATGTAGAAAACCCCACTGTCTCAGCCCAAAATCTCCTTAAGCTGATTAGTAAATTCAGCAAAATCTCAGGATACAAAATTAATGTACAAAAATCACAAGCATTTTGTACACCAATCACAGACAAACAGAGAGCCAAATCATGAGTGAACTCCCATTCACAATTGCTTCAAAGAGAATAAAATACCTAGGAATCCAACTTACAAGGGATGTGAAGGACCTCTTCAAGGAGAACTACAAACCACTGCTCAATGAAATAAAAGAGGATACAAACAAATGGAAGAACATTCCATGCTCATGGGTTTGAAGAATCAATATCGTGAAAATGGCTATACTGCTCATGGTAATTTATGGATTCAATGCCATCCCCATCAAGCTACCAATGACTTTCTTGACAGAATTGGAGAAAACTACTTTAAAGTTCATATGGAACCAAAAAAGAGCCCGCATCGCCAAGTCAATCCTAAGCCAAAAGAACAAAGCTGGAGGCATCACGCTACCTGACTTTAAACTATACTACAAGGCTACAGTAACCAAAACAGCATGGTACTGGTACCACAACAGAGACATAGATAAACGGAACAGAACAGAGCCCTCAAAATGATGCCGCATAGCTACAACTATCTGATCTTTGACAAACCTGACAAAAACAAGAAATGGGGAAAGGATTCCCTATTTAATAAATGGTGCTGGGAAAACTGGCTAGCCATATGTAGAAAGCTGAACCTGGATACCTTCCTTACACCTTATACAAAAATTAATTCAAGATGGATTAAAGACTTATATGTTAGACCTAAAACCATTAAAATCCTACAAGAAAACCTAGGCAATACCATTCAGGACATAGGCATGGGAAAGGACTTCATGTCTAAAACATCAAAAGCAATGGCAACAAAAGCCAAAATTGACAAATGGGATCTCATTAAACTAAAGAGCTTCTGCACAGCAAAAGAAACTATCATCAGAGTGAACAGGCAACCTACAGAATGGGAGAAAATTTTTGCAACCTACTCATCTGACAAAGGGCTAATATCCAGAATCTACAATGAACTCAAACAAATTTACAAGAAAAAAACGAAAAACCCCATCAAAAAGTGGGCAGAGGACATGAACAGACACTTCTCAAAAGAAGACAATTATGCAGCCAAAAAACACATGAAGAAATGCTCATCATCACTGGCCATCAGAGAAATGCAAATCAAAACCACAGTGAGATACCATCTCAAACCAGTTAGAATGGCCATCATTAAAAACTCAGGAAACAACAGGTGCTGAAGAGGATGTGGAGAAATAGGAACACTTTTACACTGTTGGTGGGACTGTAAACTAGTTCAACCATTGTGGAAGTCAGTGTGGAGATTCCTCAGGGATCTCGAAATAGAAATACCATTTGACCCAGCCATCCCATTACTGGGTATATACCCAAAGAACTATAAATCATGCTGCTATAAAGACACCTGCACACGTATGTTTATTGTGGCACTATTCACAATAGCAAAGAGTTGGAACCAACCCAAATGTCCAACAACAATAGACTGGATTAAGAAAATGTGGCACATATACACCATGGAATAATATGCAGCCGTAAAAAATGATGGGTTCGTGTCCTTTGTAGGGACATGGATGAAACTGGAAAACATCATTCTCAGTAAACTATCGCAAGGACAAAAAACCAAACAACGCATGTACTCACTCATAGGTGGGAATTGAACAATGAGAACTCATGGACACAGGAAGGGGATCATCATACTCCGGGGACTGTTGTGGGGTGGGGGGAGGGGGGAGGGACGGCATTAGGAGATACACCTAATGCTAAATGACGAGTTAATGGGTGCAGGAAATCAACATGGCACATGGATACATATGTAACAAACCTGCACATTCTGCACACGTACCCTAAAATCCTAAAGCATAATTAAAAATAAAAAAGAAAAAGAAAAAAAAAACTACACAGCAGCATTCTGTGAAACTTCTTTCTGTTCTGTGCATTCAACTAACAGAGATGAAGCTTACCCTTTAATGAGCAGTTCTGAAAAACTCTTTCTGTAGAAACTGCAGTTGGACATTCAGAGGGCTAATGGGCCTTTAGTAGAAAAAGGAATATCTTCAAATAAAAACTACACAGAAGTATTCTGTGAAACTTATTTCTCTTCTGTACATTCAACTAACAGAGTTGAAGCTTACTTTTGATTGAGCAGTTCTGACACACTCTTTCTGTTGAAAGTGCAGAGCACATTCTTAAGGCTAAGGGGCCTATATTGGAAAAAGGAATATCTTCAAATAAAAACTACACAGAAGCATTCTGTGAAACTTCTTTCTCTTCTGTGCATTCACCTAACAGAGTTGAAGATTACTATTGATTGAGCAGTTCTGAAACACTCTTTCTGTAGAAACTGCAAGTGGACGTTCTCATCGCTAAGGGGCCTACAGTGGAAAAAGGAATATCTTCAAATACAAACTACACAGAAGCATTCTGTGAAACTTCTTTCTGTTCTTGGCATTCAACTAACAGAGTTGAAACTTACTTCTGATTGAGCAGTTCTGAAAAACTCTTTCTCTACATACTACAAGTGGAAATTCAGAGCGCTAAGGGGCCAATAGTGGAAAAAGGAATATCTTCAAATAAAAACTACCCAGAAGCATTCTGTGAAACTCCTTTCTGTTCTGTTCATTCAACTAACAGAGTTGATGCATACTTTGATTGAGCAGTTCTGAAACCCTGTTTCTGTAGAAACTGCAGTGGACATTCGTAGGGCTAATGGGCCTGTAGTGGAAAAAGGAATATCTTCAAATAAAAACTACACAGAAGCACTCTGTGAAACTTCCTTCTCTTCAGTGCATTCAACTAAGAAAGTTGAAGCTTACTTTTGATTGAGCAGTTCTGAAACCCTCTTACTGTAGAAACTGGAAGAGGACATTTGGAGCGCTAAGGGGCCTATAGTGCAAAAAAGGATATCCTCAAATAAAAACTACACAGAAGCATTCTGTGAAACTTCTTTCTGTTCTATGCATTCAACTAACAGAGTTGAAGCTTACTTTTCATTGAGGAGTTCTGAAACACTCTTTCTGTAGAAACTCGAATTGGACATTTGGAGCGCTAAGGGGATTATAGTGCAAAAAGGAATATCTTCAAATAAAAACTACACAGAAGCATTCTGTGAAACTTCTTCCTATTCTGTGAATTCAACTAACAAAGTTGAAGCTTACTTTTGATTGAGCAGTTCTGAAACACACTTTCTGTATAAACTGCAAGTGGACATTCGGAGCGGTAAGACGAATATAGTGGAAAAAGGAATATCATCAAATAAAAACTACACAGAAATCTTCTGTGAAACTTCTTTCTGTCCTGTGAATCCGACTAACAGAGTTGAAGCATACCTTTGATTGAGCAGTTCTGAAACACCCTTTCTGTAGAAGCTGCAATTGGACATTCGGAGCGCTAAAGGGCCCATAGTGGAAAAAGTTATGTACTCGAATAAAAACAACACAGAAGCATTCTGTGAAACTTCTTTCTGTACTGTGCATTCCACTAACAGATTTGAAGCGTACTTTTGATAGAGCAGTTCTGAAACACTCCTTCTGTAGAAACTGCAAGTGGACATTCGGAGCGCTAAGGGGCCTATAGTTGAAAAAAGAATATCTTCAAATAAAAACCACACAGAAGCATTCTGAGAAACTTCATCCTGTTCTAGGCATTCAACTAACAGAGTTGAAGCTTACTTTTGATTGAGCAGTTCTGAAACACTCTTTCGGTAGAAACTCGTAGTGGACATTCGGAGCGCTAAGGGGCCTATAGTGGAAAAAGGAATATCTTCAAATAAAATCTACACAGAAGCATTCTGTGAAACTTCTTTCTGTTCTGTGCATTCAAGTAACAGAGTTGAAGCTTACTTTTGATTGAGCAGTTCTGAAACACTATTTCTGTTGAAAATGCAAGTGGGCATTCGGAGCGCTAAGGGACCCATAGTGCAAAAAGGAATACCCTCAATTAAAAACTGCACAGAAGCATTCTGTGAAACTTCTTTCTGTTCTGTGCATTCAAGTAACAGAGTTGAAGCTCACTTTTGATTGAGCAGTTCTGAAACACTCTTTCTGTAGGATCTGCACGTGGACATTCGGAGCACTAAGGGGCCTATAGTTGAAAAGGGAATATCTTCAAATAGAATGTACACAGAAGCATTCTGTGAAACTTTTTCTGTTCTGTGCATTCAACTAACAGAGGTGAAGCATATTTTTGATTCAGCAGTTCTGAAACCCTTTTTCTGTAGAAGCTGCAAGTGGACAATCAGAGCCATAAAGGGCCCTTAGTGGAAAAAGTTACATACACGAATAAAAACTACACAGAAGCATTCTGTGAAACTTCTTTCTGTTCTACGCGTTCAATTAACAGAGTTGTAGCATAGCTTTGATTGAGCAGTTCTGAAGCACTCTTTCTGTAGAAACTGCAAGTGGACAATCGGAGCGCTAATTGACCTATAGTGGAAAAAGGAATATCTTCATATAAAAACTACACAGAAGCATTCTGTGAAACTTCTTTCTGTTCTGTGCATTCAACTAACAGAGTTGATGCATACTTTGATTGAGCAGTTCTGAAACCCTCTTTCTGCAGAAACTGCAGTGGACATTCTTAGGGCTATGGGGCCTATAGTGTAAAAAGGAATATCTTCAAATAAAAACTACAAAGAAGCATTCTGTGAAACTTCTTTCTCTTCTGTGCATTCAGCTAACAAATTTGAAGCTTACATTGGATTGAGCAGTTCTGAAACACTCTTTCTGTAGAAACTGCAAGTGGACATTGGGAGTGCTAAGGGGCCTATAGTGCAAAAAGGAATATCCTCAAATAAAAACTACACAGAAGCATTCTGTGAAACTTCTTTCTGTTCTGTGCATTCAACTAACAGAGTTGAAGCTTACTTTTCATTGAGCAGTTCTGAAACACTCTTTCTGTAGTAATTGCAAGTGGACATTTTGAAAGCTATAGGGCCTACAGTGGAAAAAGGAGTATCCTCAAATCAAAACTATATGGAAGCATTCTGTGAAACTTCTTTCTGTTCTGTGCATTCAACTAACAGAGTTGAAGCTTACTTTTGATTGAGCGGATCTGAAACACTCTTTCTGTAGAAACTGCAAGTGGACATTCATAGCGCTAAGGGGCCCATAGTGGAAAAAGGAATATCGTCAAACAAAAACTACACAGAAGCATTCTTTGAAACTTCTTTATGTTCTGTGCATTTAACTAACAGTGTTTAAGCTTACTTTTGATTGAGCTGTTCTGAAACACTCTTTCTGTAGAAACTGCAGTTGGACATTCCGAGCGGTTTGGGGCCAATAGTGGGAAAAGGAATATCTTCAAATAAAAACTTCCCGAAGCATTCTGTGGAACTTCTTTCTGTTCTATTCATTCAACTAACAGCGTTGAAGCTTACTTTTGATTGAGCAGTTCTGAAACACTCTTTCTGTAGAAACTCGAATTGGACATTGGGATCGCTAAGGGGCCTATAGTGCAAAAAGGAATATCTTCAAACAAAAACTACACATAAGCATTCTGTGAAACTTCCTCCCTGTTCTGTGAGTTCAACTAACAGAGTTGAAGCTTACTTTTGATTGAGCAGTTCTGAAACACACTTGCTGTATAAACTGCAAGTGGACATTCTGAGCTCTAAGGGGAATAGAGTGGAAAAAGGAATATCATCAAATAAAATCTACACAGAAGCCTTCTGTGAAACTTCTTTCTGTTCTGTGCATTCAATTAACAGAGTTGAAGCATACTTTTGATTGAGCAGTTCTGGAACACCCTTTCAGTAGAAGCTGCAAGTGGTCATTTGGAGCGCAAAAGGGCCCATAGTGGAAAAAGTTATGTATTCGACTAAAACTACACAGAAGCATTCTGTGAAACTTCTTTCCGTTCTATGAGTTCAATTAACAGAGTTGAAGCATACTTTTGATTGATCAGTTCTGAAACCCACTTTCTGTAGAAACTGCTGTGGACATTTGTAGGGCTATGGGGCCTATACTGGAAAAATGAATATCTTCAAATAAAAACTACACAGAAGCATTCTGTGAAACTTCTTT
Source organism: Nomascus leucogenys (assembly GCF_006542625.1). NCBI lineage: Eukaryota > Metazoa > Chordata > Mammalia > Primates > Hylobatidae > Nomascus > Nomascus leucogenys. The sequence continues at coordinate 80,083 of NW_022096898.1, forward strand.
CTCTTCTATGCATTCACCTAATAGAGTTGAAGTTTACATTTAATTGAACAGTTCTGAAACACTCTTTCTGTAGAAACTGCAAGTGGACATTTGGAGCGCTGAGGGGCCTATAGTGCAAAAAGGAACATCCTGAAATAAAAACTAAACAGAAGCATTCTGTGAAACTTCTTACTGTTGTGTGCATTCAACTAACGGAGTTGAAGATTACTATTGACTGAGCAGTTCTGAAACACTCTTTATGTAGAAACTGCAAGTGGACATTCTCAGCGCTAAGGGGCCTACAGTGGAAAAAGGAATATCTTCAAATAAATCTACCAGAAGCATTCTGTGAAACTTCTTTCTGTTCTGTGGATTCAACTAACAGAGTTGATGCATACTTTTGAATGAGCAGTTCTGACACCCTCTTTGTGTAGACACTGCAGTGGACAATCCTACGGCTAAGGGGCCTAGAGTGGAAAAAGGAATATCTTCAAATAAAGACTACTCAGAGGCATTCTGTGTAACTTCTTCCTGTTCTGTGAATTCAGCTAACAGAGTTGAAGCTTACTTTTGATTGAGCAGCTCTGAAACACTCTTTTTGTAGAAAGTATAAGTGGACATTTGGAGCGCTAAGGGGCCCATAGTGGAAAAAGGAATATCTTCAAATAAAAACTACACAGAAGCATTTTGTGAAACTTCTTTATGTTCTGTGCATTCAACTAACAGAGTTGAAGCTTACTTTTGATTGAGCTGTTCTGAAACACTCTTTCTATAGAAACTGCAGGTGGACATTCAGAGCGATAAGGGGCCTATTGTGGAAAAAGGAATAACTTCAAATAAAAACTACATAGAAGCATTCTGTAAAACTTCTTTCTGTTCTATGCATTCAACTAACAGCGTTGAAGCTTACTTTTGATTGAGCAGTTCTGAAACACTCTTTCTGTAGAAACTCGAATTGGACATTTGGAGCGCTAAGGGGCCTATAGTGCAAAAAGGAATATCTTCAAACAAAAACTACACAGAAGCATTCTGTGAAACTTCTTCCCTCTTCTGTCAATTCAACTAACAGTGTTGAAGCTTACTTTTGATTGAGGAGTTCTGAAACATGCTTTCTGTATGAACTGCAAGTGGACATTCGGAGCGCTAATGGGAATATAGAGGAAAAAGGAATATCATCAAATAAAAGCTACAGAGCAGCCTTCTGTGAAACTTCTTTCTGTTCTGTGCATTCAACTAACAGAGTTGAAGCATACTTTTGATTGAGCAGTTCTGAAACACCCTTTCTGTTGAAGCTGCAACAGGACATTCGGAGCGCTAAAGGGCCCACAGTGGAAAAAGTTATGTACTCGAATAAAAACTACACAGAAACATTCTGTGAAACTTCTTTCTGTTCTATGAGTTCAATTAACAGAGTTGAAGCATACTTTTGATTGTGCCGTTCTGAAACACTCTTTCTGTAGAAACTGCAAGTGGACATTCGGAGCGCTAACTGGCTTATAGTGGAAAAAGGAATATCTCCAAATAAGAACTACACAGAAACATTCTGTGAAACTTCTTTGTGTTCTGTGCATTCCACTAAAAGAGTTGAAGCTTACTTTTGATTGAGCAGTTCTGAAACACTCTTTCTGTTGAAACTGCAAGTGGGCATTCAGAGCGCTAAGGGGCCCATAGTGCAAAAAGGAATACCCTCAATTAAAAACTGCACAGAAGCATTCTGTGAAACTTCTTTCTGTTCTGTGCACTCAAGTAACAGAGTTGAAGCTTCCTTTTGATTGAGCAGTTCTGAAACACTCTTTCTGTAAAAACTGCACATGGACATTCGGAGTGCTAAGGGGCCCATAGTGGAAAAAGAAATATCGTCAAATAAAAACTACACAGAAGCATTCTGTGAAACTTCTTTATGTTCTGTGCATTCAAGTAACAGAGTTGAATCTTACTTTGGATTCAGCTGTTCTGAAACACTCTTTCTGTAGAAACTGCAGGTGGACATTCAGAATGCTAAAGGGCCTATACTGGAAAAAGGAGTATCCTCAAATCAAAACTATACAGAAGCTTTCTGTGAAACATCTTCCTGTTCTGTGCATTCAACTAACAGAGTTGAAGGTTTCTTTTGATTGAGTGGATCTGAAACACTCTTACTGTAGAAACTGCAAGTGGACATTCGGAGCGCTAATTGGCCCAGAGTGGAAAAAGGAATATCGTCAAATAAAAACTACACAGAACCATTTTGTGAAACTTCTTTATGTTCTGTGCATTCAACTAACAGAGTTGAAGCTTACTTTTGATTGAGGTGTTCTGAAACACCCTTTCTGTAGAAACTGCAGGTGGACATTCAGAGCAATAAGGGGCCTATAGTGGAAAAAGGAAGATCTACAAATAAAAACTACACAGAAGCATTTTGTGAAACTTCTTTCTGTTCTATGCATTCAACTAACACAGTTGAAGCTTACTTTTGATTGAGCAGTTCTGAAGCACTCTTTCTGTAGAAACTCGAATTGGACATTGGGAGTGCTAAGGGGCCTATAGTGCAAAAAGGAATATCTTCAAACAAAAACTACACAAAAGCATTCTGTGAAACTCTTTCTGTTCCGAGCATTCAACTAAAAGAGTTGAAGCTTCCTTTTGATTGAGCAGTTCTGAAACAATCTTTCTGTTGAAACTGCAAGTGGGCATTCAGAGCGCTAAGGGGAATATACTGCAAAAAGGAATATCCTCAAATAAAAACTGCACAGAAAAATTCTGTGAAACTTCTTTCTGTTCTGTGCATTCAACTAACAGAGCTGAAGCTTCCTTTTCATTGAACAGTTCCGAAACACTCTTTCTCTAGAAACCGAAAGGGGACATTCGGAGCGCTAAGGGGCCTATAGTTTAAAAGGGAGTATCTTCAAATAGAATGTACACAGAAGCATTCTGTGAAACTTCTTTCTGTTCTGTGCATTCAACTAACAGTGGTGAAGCATATTTTTGATTGAGCAATTCTGAAACCCTCTTTCTGTGGAAACTGCAAGTGGACATTCAGAGTCCTAAAGGGCCCATAGTGGAAAAATGTATATACTCTAATAAAAACTACACAGAAACATTGTGTGAAATATCTTTCTGTTCTATGCGTTCAATTAACAGAGTTGTACCATAGTTTTGATTGAGCAGTTCTGAAACACACTTTCTGTAGAAACTGCAAGTGGACATTCAGAGCGCGTAGGGGCCTACAGTGGAAAAAGGAATATCTCCAAGTAAAAAACACACAGAAGCATTCTGTGAAACTTCTTTCTGTTCTGTGCATTCAACTAACGGAGTTGAAGCTTACTTTTGATTGAGCAGTTCTGAAACACACTTTCTGTGGAAAACGCAAGGGGATATTCGGAGTGCTAAGGGGCCTATAGTGGAAAAAGGATATTTTCTAATAAAAACTACACAGAAGCCTACTGTGAAATTCCTTTCTGTTCTGTGCATTCAACTAACACAGTTGAAGCTTACTTTTGTTTGAGCAGTTCTGAAACTCTCTTTCTGTAGAAACTGCAAGTGGACATTCGGAGCGCTACGGGGCCTAGAGTGGAAAAAAGAATATCTCCAAATAAAAAGTACACAGAAGCATTCTGTGAAACTTCTTTCTGTTCTGTGCATTCAACTAACAGAGTTGAAGCTTACTTTTGATTGAGCAGTTCTGAAACACTCTTTCTGTTGGAAATGAAAGTGGACATTCGGAGGGCAAAGGGGCCTATAGTGGAAAAAGGAATATCTCCAAATAAAAACAACACAGAAGCATTCTGTGAAACTTCTTTCTGTTCTGTGCTTTCAACTAACAGAGTAGATGATTACTTTCGATTGAGCAGTTCTGAACCACTCTTTCTGTAGAAACTGCAAGTGGACATTCAGAGCGCTAAGGGGCCTGTAGCGGAAAAAGGAATATCTTCAAATAAAAACTACACAGAAGCATTCTATGAAACTTCTTTCTGTTCTGTGCGTTCAACTAACAGAGTAGAAGCTTACATTTGATTGAGCAGTTCGGAAACACTCTTTCTGTAGAAACTGCAAGTGGACATTCGGAGCGCTAAGGAGCCTGCGGTGGAAAAAGGATATCTTCAAATGAAAACTAGACAGAAGCATTCTGTGAAACTTCTTCCTGTTCTGTGCATTCAACTAACAGAGTTGAAGCTTACTTTTGATTGAGCAGTTCTGAAACACTCTTTCTGTAGAAACTGCAAGTGGACATTCTGAGCGCTAAGGGGCCTATACTGGAAAAACGAATATCTCCAAATAAAAAGTACACAGAAGCATTCTGAGAAACTTCGTTCTGTTCTGTGCATTCAACTAACAGAGTTGAAGCTTACTTTTGGTTGAGCAGTTCTGAAACACTCTTTCTGTAGGAAATGCAAGGGGATATTCGGAGCACTAAGGGGCATATAGTGGAAAAAGGATATTTTCAAATAAAAACTACACAGAAGCATTCTGTGAAATTTCTTTCTGTTCTGTGCATTCAACTATCAGATTTGAAGCATACTTTTGATTGAGCAGTTCTGAAACACTCCTTCTGTAGAAACTGCGAGTGGACATTCTTAGCGCTAAGGGGCCTATAGTGGAAAAATGAATATCTCCCAATAAAAAGTACACAGAAGCATTCTGTGAAACTTCGTTCTGTTCTGTGCATTCAACTAACAGAGTTGAAGCTTACTTTTGATTGTGCAGTTCTGAGAAAGTCTTTCTGTAGAAACTGGAAGTGGACATTCTGAGCGCTAATGGGCCTATAGTGGAAAAAGTATATCTTCAAATACAAAGTACGCAGAAGCATTCTGTGAAACTTCTTCCTGTGCTGTGCATACAACTAACAGAGTTGAAGCTTACTTTTGGTTGAGCAGTTCTGAAACACTCTTTCTGTAGATACTGCAAGTGGACATTCGGAGCGCTAAGATGCCTGTAGAGGAAAAAAAATATCTCCAAGTAAAAAATACACAGAATCACTCTGTGAAACTTCTTTCTGTTCTGTGCATTCAACTAACAGGGTTGAATCTTACTTTTGATTGAGCAGTTCTGAAACACTCTTTCTGTAGAAAGTGCAAGTGGACATTCAGAGCGCTTAGGTGCGTATAGTGTAAAAAGGAATTTCTCCAAATAAAAACTACACAGAAGCATTCTGTGAAACTTCTTTCTGTTCTGTGCATTCAACTAACAGAGTGGAATCTCACTTTTGATTGAGCAGTTCTGTAACAATCTTTCTGTAGAAACTGCAAGTGGACATTCGGATCGCTAAGGGGCCTATAGTGGAAAAAGGAATATCTCCAAGTAAAAAACACACAGAAGCATTCTGTGAAACTTCTTTCTGTTCTGTGCATTCAAATAACGGAGTTGAAGCTTACTTTTGATTGAGCTGTTCTGAAACACACTTTCTGTAGAAAACGCAAGGGGATATTCGGAGTGTTAAGGGGCCTATAGTGGAAAAAGGATATTTTCAAATAAAAACGACACAGAAACCGTCTGTGAAATTACTTTCTATTCTGTGCATTCAACTAACAGAGTTGAAGCTTAGTTTTGATTGAGCATTTCTGAAACTCTCTTTCTGTAGAAAGTGCCCGGGGATATTCGGAGTGCTAAGGGGCGTATAATGGAAAAAGGAATATCTCCAAATAAAATCTATACAGAAGCATTCTGTGAAACTTCTTTCTGTTCTGTGAATTCAACTAACAGTGTTGAAGCTTACTTTTGATTGAGGAGTTCTGAAACACTCTTTCTGTTGGAAATGCAAGTGGACATTCAGACGGCAAAGGGGCCTATATTGGAAAAAGGAATATCTCCAAATAAAAACAACACAGAAGCATTCTGTGAAACTTCTTTCTGTTCTGTGCTTTCAACTAACAGAGTAGATGATTACTTTCGATTGAGCAGTTCTGAACCACTCTTTCTGTAGAAACTGCAAGTGGACATTCGGAGCGCTAAGGGGCCTATAGCGGAAAAAGGAATATCTTCAAATAAAAACTACACAGAAGCATTCTGTGAAACTTCTTTCTGTTCTGTGCATTCAGCTAACAGAGTTGAAGCTTACTTTTGATTGTGCAGTTCTGAAACACTCTTTCTGTGGAAACTGAAAGTGGACATTCGGAGCGCAAAGGGGCCTATACTGGAAAAACGAATATCTCCAAATAAAAATTACACAGAAGCATTCGGTGAACCTTCTTTCTGTTCTGTGCATTCAACTAACAGAGTTGAAGCTTACTTTTGATTGTGCAGTTCTGAAACACTCTTTCTGTAGAAACTGCAAGTGGACATTCTGTGCTCTAACGGGTCTATAGTGGAAAAAGGAGTATCTTCAAATAGAAACTACACAGAAGCGTTCTGTGAAACTTCTCCCTCTTCTGTGCATACAACTCACAGTGTTGAAACTTACTTTTGGTTGAGCAGTTCTGAAACACTCTTTCTGTAGAAAGTGCCAGGGGATATTCGGAGTGCTAAGGGGCCTATAATGGAAAAAGGAATATCTCCAAATAAAAACTACACAGAAGCATTCTGTGAAACTTCTTCCTCTTCTGTGCATACAACTCACAGTGTTGAAACTTACTTTGGTTGAGCAGTTCTGAAACACTCTTTCTTTTTTTTTTTTTTTTTTTGTTTTGTTTTTTATTTGCTTTTATTTTTTGTTTATTTATTTTTTTATTATACTTTAGGGTTTTAGGGTACATGTGCACAATGTGCAGGTTTGTTACATATGTATCCATGTGCACTGTTGATTTCCTGCACCCATTAACTCGTCATTTAGCATTAGGTGTATCTCCTAATGCTGTCCCTCCCCCCTCCCCCCACCCCACAACAGTCCCCGGAGTGTGATGTTCACCTTCCTGTGTCCATGAGTTCTCATTGTTCAATTCCCACCTATGAGTGAGAACATGCGGTGAAACACTCTTTCTGTAGAAAGTGCCAGGGGATAATCGGAGTGCTAAGGGGCCTATAATGGAAAAAGGAATATCTCCAAATAAAAACTACACAGAAGCATTCTGTGAAACTTCTTCCTGTTCTGTGCATTCAACTAACAGAGTTGAAGCTTAGTTTTGATTGAGCAGCACTGAAACACTCTTTCTGTAGAAACTGCAAGTGGACTTTCGGAGTGCTAAGGGGACTATAGTGGAAAAAGCAATATCTCCAAGTAAAAAACACAGGGAAGCATTCTGTGAAACTTCTTTCTGTTCTGTGCATTGAAATAACAGAGTTGAAGCTTAATTTTGATTAAGCAGTTCTGAAAAACTCTTTCTGTAGAAAGTGCAAGGGGATTTTCTGAGCGATAAGGGGCCTGTAGTGGAAAAAAAAATATCACCAAATAAAAACTACACAGAAGGATTCTGTGAATCTTCTTTCTGTTCTGTGCATTCAACTAACAGAGTGGAATCTCACTTTTGATTGAGCAGTTCTGTAACAATCTTTCTGTAGAAACTGCAAGTGGAGATTTGGAGCGCTAAGGGGCCTACAGTGGAATAAGAAATATCTCCAAATAAAAAATACACAGAGGCATTCAGTGAAACTTCTTTCTGTTCTGTGCATTCAACTAACATAGTTAAAGCTTACTTTTGATTGAGCAGTTCTGAAACACTCTTTCTGTGGAAAGTGCAGGTGGACATTCGGAGCACTAAGGGGCCGATAGCGGAAAAAGCAATATATTCAAATAAAAACTACACAGAAGCATTCTGTGAAACTTCTTTCTGTTCTGTGCATTCAACTACCAGAGTTGAAGCTTACGTTTGATTGAGCAGTTCTGAAACACTCTTTCTGTAGAAAGTGCAAGGGTATATTCTGAAATCTAAGGGGCCTACAGTTGAAAAAGGAATATCTCAAAATAAAAACTACACAGAAGCATTCTGTGAAACTTCTTTCTGCTCTGTGCTTTCAACTAACAGAGTTGATGATTACTTTCGATTGAACAGTTCTGAAAAACTCTTTCTGTAGAAACTGCAAGTGGACATTCGGAGCGCTAAGGGGTCTATAGTGGAAAAAGGAATATCTTCAAATAAAAACTACACAGAAGCATTCTGTGAAACTCCTTTCTGTTCTGTGCATTCAACTAACAGAGTTGAAGCATACGTTTGATTCAGCAGTGCGGAAACACTCTTTCAGTAGAAACTGCAAGTGGACATTCGGAGCGCTAAGGGGCCTATACTGTCAAAAGGATAACTTCAAATAAAAACTACACAGAAGCATTCTGTGAAACTTCTTTCTGTTCTGTGAATTCAACTAATAGAGTTGAAGCTTAGTTTTGATTGAGCAGTTCTGAAAAAACTCTTTCTGTAGAAAATGCATGGAGATATACGGAGCGCTAAGGGGCCTATAGTGGAAAAAGGATATTTTCAATTAAAAACTACACAGAAGCACCCATATGGCACATGGATACATATGTAACAAACCTGCACATTGTGCACATGTACCCTAAAACCCTAAAGTATAATTAAAAAAAAAAAAAAAAAGAAAAAAAAAAAAAACTACACAGAAGCATTCTGTGAAACTTCTTTCTGTTCTGTGCATTCAACTAACAGAGTTGAAACTTAGTATTGATTGAGCAGTTCTGAAACACTCTTTCTGTAGAAACTGCTAGTGGACATTCTGAGCGCTAAGGGGCGTATAGTGCAAAAACGAATATCTCCAAATAAATACTACACAGAAGCATTCTGTGAAACTTCTTTCTGTTCTGTGCATTCAAATAACAAAGTTGAAGCTTAGATTTGTTTGAACAGTTCTGAAACACTCTTTCTGTAGAAACTGCAAGTGGACATTCTGAGCGCTAAAGGGCCTATAGTGGAAAAAGCAATGCCTTCAAATACAAACTACACAGAAGCATTCTGTGAAACTTCTTCCTGTTCTGTGCATACAACTAACAGAGTTGAAGCTTACTTTTGATTGAGCAGCACTGAAACACTCTTTCTGTAGAAACTGCAAGTGGACAGTCGGAGTGCTAAGTGGCTTATAGTGGACAAAGGAATATCTCCAAGTAAAAAACACACAGAAGCAATCTGTGAAACTTCTTTCTCTTCTGTGCATTGAAATAACAGAGTTGAAGCTTACTTTTGATTGAGCAGTTCTGAAACACTTTTTCAGTAGAAAGTGCAAGGGGATATTCTGAGCGCTAAGGGACCTGTACTGGAAAAAGGAATATCTCCAAATAAAAACTATACAGAAGCATTCTGTGAAACTTCTTTCTGTTCTGTGCATTCAACTAACAGAGTGGTAGCTCACTTTTGATTGAGCAGTTCTGTAACAATCTTTCTGTAGAAACTGCAAGTGGACATTCAGAGCGCTTAGGGGCCTATAGTGTAAGAAGAAATTTCTCCAAATAAAAACTACACAGAAGCATTCTGTGAAACTTCTTCCTGTTCTGTGCATACAACTAACAGAGTTGAAGCTTATTTTTGCTTGAGCAGTTCTGAAACACTCTTTCTGTAGAAAGTGCAAGGGGATATTCTGAACTCTAAGGCGCCTACAGTTGGAAAAGGAATATCTCCAAATAAAAACTACACAGAAGCATTCTGTGCAACTTCTTTCTGTTCTGTGCATTCAACTAACAGATTTGAAACTTACTTTTGATTGAGCAGTTCTGAAACACTCTTTCTGTAGAACCTGCAAGTGGAGATTCGGTGCCCTAAGGGGCCTAGGGTGGAGAAAGGAATATCTCCAAATAAAAACTACACAGAAGCATTCTGTGAAACTTCTTTCTGTTCTGTGCATTCAACTAACAGAGTTAAAGCTTACTTTTGATTGAGCAGTTCTGAAACACTCTTTCTGTAGAAACTGCAAGTGGACATTCGGAGCGCTAAGAGGCCTATAATGGAAAAAGGAATATCTTCAAATAAAAACTACACAGAAGCATTCTGTGAAACTTCTTTCTGTTCTCTGCATTCAACTAACAGAGTTGGAGCGTACGTTTGATTGAGCAGTGCGGAAAAACTCTTTCAGTAGAAACTGCAAGTGGACATTCGGAGCGCTAAGGGGCCTATAGTGGAAAAAGGATATCTTAAAATAAAAACTACACAGGAGCATTCTGTGAAACTTCCTTGTGTTCTGTGCATTCAACTAACAGAGTTGAAGCTTACTTTTGATTGTGCAGTTCTGAAACACTCTTTCTTTAGAAACTGCAATTGGATATTCTGAGCGCTAATGGGCCTATAGTGGAAAAAGGAATATCTTCAAATACAATCTACACAGAAGCATTCTGTGAAACTTCTTCCTGTTCTGTGCATACAACTAACAGAGTTGAAGCTTATTTTTGCTTGAGCAGTTCTGAAACACTCTTTCTGTAGAAAGTGCAAGGGGATATTCTGAACTCTAAGGCGCCTACAGTTGGAAAAGGAATATCTCCAAATAAAAACTACACAGAAGCATTCTGTGCAACTTCTTTCTGTTCTGTGCATTCAACTAACTGATTTGAAACTTACTTTTGATTGAGTAGTTATGAAACACTCTTTCTGTTGAAAATGCAAGTGGACTTTCAGAGGGCAAAGGGGCTTATAGTGGAAAAAGGAATATCTCCAAACAAAAACAACACAGAAGCATTCTGTGAAACTCCTTTCTGTTCTGTACATTCAACTTACAGAGTTGAAGCTTACTTTTGATTCAGCAGTTCTGAAAGACTCTTCCTGTAGAAAATGCAAGTGGACATTCCGTGCGCTAAGGGGCCTATAGTGGAAAAAGGAATATCTCCAAATAAAAAATAAACAGAATCATTCTTTGAAACTTCATTGTGTTCTGTGCTTTCAGCTAACAGAGTTGATGATTACTTTCGATTGGGCAGTTCTGAAACCCTCTTTCTGTAGAAACTGCAAGTGGACATTCAGAGCGCTAAGGGGCCTAGAGTGGAAAAAGTAATATCTTCAAATAAAAACTACACAGAAGCATTGTGTGAAACTTCCTTCTGTTCTCTGCATTCAACTAACAGAGTTGGAGCGTACGTTTGATTGAGCAGTGCGGAAAAACGCTTTCAGTAGAAACTGCAAGTGGACATTCTGAGCGCTAATGGGCCTATAGTTGAAAAAGGAATATCTTCAAAAACAAACTACACAGAAGCATTTTGTGAAACTTCTTCCTGTTCTGTGCATACAACTAACAGAGTTGAAGCTTATTTTTGGTTGAGCAGCTCTGAAACACACTTTCTGTAGAAAGTGCAAGTGGACATGCGGAGCGCTAAGGTGCCTATAGTGGAAAAAGTAATATCTCCAAGTAAAAAATACACAGAAGCATTCTGTGAAACTTCTTTCTGTTCTGTGCATTCAACTAAGAGAGTTGAAGCTTACTTTTGATTGAGCAGTTCTGAAACAGTCTTTCTGTAGAAAGTGCAAGGGGATATTCGGAGCGCTAAGGGGCCTATAGTGGAAAAAGGATATTTTCAAATAAAAACTACACAGAAGCATTCTGTGAAACTTCTTTCTGTTCTGTGCATTCAACTAACAGAGTTGAAGCTTACTTTTGATTGAGCTGTTCTGAAACACTCTTTCTGTGGAAACTGCAAGTGGACATTCGGAGAACTAACGGGCCTATAGTGGAAAAAGGAATATCTTCAAATTCAAACTACACAGAGGCATTCTGTGAAACTTCTTCCTCTTCTGTGTATACAACTAACAGAGTTGAAGCTTACTTTTGATTGAGCAGCACTGAATCACTCTTTCTGGAGAAACTGCAAGTGGACATTCGGATTGCTAAGGGGCCTACAGTGGAAAAAGGATATTTTCAAATAAAAACTACACAGATGCATTCTGTGAAACTTCTTTATGTTCTGTGTATTCAACTACCAGATTTGAAGCTTACTTTTGATTGAGCAGTTCTGAAACACTCTTTCTGTAGAAATTGCAAGGGGATTTTCGGAGCGCTAAGGGGCCTATAGAGGAAAATGGATATTTTCAAGTAAAAACTGCAGAGAAGCATTCTGTCAAATTTCTTTCTGTTCTGTTCATTCAACTAACAGAGTTGAAGCTTACTTTAGATTGAGCAGGTCTGAAACTCACTTTCTGTTGAAAATGCAAGTGGACATTCGGAGGGCAAATGGGCCTATAGTGGAAAAAGGAATATCTCCAAATAAAAACAACACAGAAGCATTCTGTAAAACGTCTTTCAGTTCTGTACATTCAACTAACAGAGTTGAAGCTTACTTTTTTTGAGCAGTTCTGAAACACTCTTTCTGTACAAACTGCAAGTGGAGATTCAGAGCGCTAAGGGGCCTATAGTGGAAAGAGACATATCTTCAAATAAAAACTACACAGAACCATTCTGTGAAACTTCTTTCTGTTCTGTGCATTCAACTAACGGATTTGAAGCTTACTTTTGATTGGGCAGTTCTGAATCACTATTTCCGTAGAAACTGCAAGTTGACATTCCGAGCCCTAAGGGGCCTATAGTGGAAAAAGAAATATCTTAAAATAAAAACTACACAGAAGCATTCTGTGAAACTTCTTTCAGTTCTGTACATTCAACTAACAGAGATTAAGCTTACTTTTGATTGAGCAGTTCTGAAAGACTCTTTCTTTAGAAACTGCAAGTGGACATTCGGAACGCTAAGGGGCCCATAGTGGAAAAAGGAATATCTCCAAATAATAACTACATCGAAGCATTCTGTGAAACTTCTTTCTGTTCTGTGCATTCAACTAACAGAGTAAATTCTTACTATTGATTGAGCTGTTCCGAAACACTCTTTCTTTAGAAACTGCAAGTGGAAATTCGGAACGCTAAGGGGCCTAAAGTGGAAAAAGGTATATCTTCCAATAAAAACTACACAAAAGCATTCTGTGAAACTTCTTTCTGTTCTGCTCATTCAACTAACAGAGTTGAAGCTTACTTTCGATTGAGGAGTTCTGAAACACTCTTTCTGTAGAAACTGCAAGCTGACATTCGGAGCGCTAAGGGGCCTATTGTGGAAAAAGGAATATCTTGCAATAAAAACTACACAGAAGCATTCTGTGAAACTTCTTTCTGTTCTGTGCATTCAACTATCAGAGGTGAAGCTTACTTTTGATTGAGAAGTTCTAAGACACTCTTTCAAAAGAAACTGCAAGTGGACACTCGGAATGCTAAGGGGCCTGTAGTGCAAAAAGTAATATGTCCAAACAAAAACTACACAGAAGCATTTTGTGAAACTTCTTACGGTTCTGTCTATTCAACTAACAGAGTTGAAGCATACTTTTGTTTGAGCAGTTCTGAAACTCTCTCTCTGTAGAAACTGCAAGTGGACGTCTGGAACGCTAAGGGGCCTACAGTGGAAAAAGGAATATCTTCAAATAAAAACTACACAGAAGCATTCTGTGAAACTTCTTTCTGTTCTGTGCATTCAACTAAGAGAGTTGAAGCTTACTTTTGATTGAGCAGTTCTGAAACACTCTTTCTGTAAAAACTGCAAGTGGACATTCTGAGCGCTAATGGGCCCATAGTGGAAAAAGGAATATCTTCAAATAAAAACTACACAGAAGCATTCTGTGAAACTTCTTTCTGTTCTGTGCATTCAACTAACAGAGTGAAAGCTTACCTTTGATTGAGCAGTTCTGAAACACTCTTTCTGTAGAAACTGCAGGTGGACATTCTGAACCCTCAGGGGCCAATTGAGGCAAAACAAATATCTTCAAATAAAAACTACACAGAAGAATTCTGTGAAAATTCTTTCTGTTCCGGGCATTCAACTAACAGAGTTGAAGCTTACTTTTGATTGATCAGTTCTGAAACACTCTTTCTGTTGAAACTGCAAGTGGACATTCGGACCGCTAAGGGGCCTATAGTGCAAAAAGTAATATCTCCAAACAAAAACTACACAGAAGCATTCTGTGAAACTTAATTCTGTTCTGTGCATTCAACTAACAGAGTTGAAGCTTACTTTTTATTGAGCCATTCTGGAACACTCTTTCCGTAAAAACTGCAAGTGGAAATTCAGAGCGCTAAGGGGTCCATAGTGGAGAAAGGAATATCTAAAAATAAAAACTACACAGGAGCATTCTGTGAAACTTCTTTCTGTTCTGTGCATTCAACTAACAGAGTTGAAGCTTACATTTGATTCAGCCGTTCTGGAACACTCTTTCTGTAGAAACTGCAAGTGGACATTCAGAGTGCTAAGGGGCCTTTAGTGGAAAAAGGAATATCTAAAAATAAAAACTACACAGAAGCATTCTGTGAAACTTGTTTCTGTTCTGTAAATTCAACTAACAGAGTTGAAGCATACTTTTGATTGAGTAGTTCTGCAACTCTCTTTCTGCATAAGCTGCAAGTGGACATCTGGAACGCTATGGAGCCTACAGTGGAAAAAGGAATATCTTCAAATAAAAAGTACACAGAAGCATTCTGAGAAACTTCCTTCTGTTCTGTGCATTCAACTAACAGAGATGAAGCTTACTTTTGATTGAGGAGTTCTGAAACACTCTTTCTGTAGAAAATGCAAGTGGACATTCGGAGCACTAAGGGGCCTAGAGTGGAAAGAGGAATATCTCCAAATAAAAACTACACACAAGCATTCTGTGAAACTTCTTTCTGTTCTGTGCATTCAACTAACAGAGTTGAAGCTTACTTTTGATTGAGCAGTTCTGAGACACTCTTTCTGTAGAAATTGCAAGACGACATTCCGAACCCTAAAGGGCCAATTTTGGAAAATGAATATCTTAAAATAAAAACTACACGGAAGTATTCTGTGAAACTTCTTTCTGTTCTGTGCATTCAACTAACAGAGTTGAAGCTTTCTTTTCCTTGAGAAGTTCTGAAACACTCTTTCTGAAGAAACTGCAAGTGAACATTCTGAGCGCTAAATGGCCTAGAGTGGAAAATGGAATATCTTCAAATAAAAACTACACAGAAGCATTCTGTGAAACTTCTTTCCTTTCTGTGCATTCAACTTACAGAGTTGAAGCTTACTTTTGACTGTACAGTTCTGAAACACTCTTTCTGTAGAAACTGCAAGTGGACATTCGGAACGCTAAGGGGCCTATAGTGCAAAAATAATATATCCAAACAAAAACTACACAGAAGCATTCTGTGAAATTTCATTCTGTTCTGTGCATTCAACTAACAGAGTTGAAGCTTACTTTTGATTGAGCAGTTCTGAAACACTCTTTCTGTAGAAACTGCAAGTGGACATTCTGAGCGCTAAGGGGCCTTTAGTATAAAAAGGAATATCTGCGAATAAAAACTACATAGAAGCGTTCTGTGAAACTTTTTTGTGTTCTGTGCATTCAACTAAGAAGGTTGAAGCTTACTTTTGATTGAGCAGTTCTGAAACACTCTTTCTGTAGAAACTGCAAGTGGACATCCAGAAAGCTAAGGGGCCTATAGTGGAAAAAGGAATATCTCAAATCAAAACTACACAGAGGCATTCTGTGGAACTTCTTTCTGTTCAGTGCATTCAACTAACAGATTTGAAGCTTACTTTTGATTGAGCAGTTCTGAAACACTCTTTCTGTAGAAACTGCAAGTGGACATCCGGAGTGATAAGGGGCCTACAGTGGAAAAAGGAATATCTTCAAATAAAAACCACACAGAAGCATTCTGTGAAACTTCTTTCTGTTCTGTGCATTCAACTAACAGAGCTAAAGCGTACTTTTGATTGCGCAGTTCTGAAACACGCCTTCTGTATAAACTGCAAGTGGACATTCCGAGCACTAAGGATCCCATAGTGCAAAAAGAAATATCTCCAAATAAAAACTGCACAGAAGTATTCTGTGAAACTACTTTCTATTCTGTGCATTCAACTAACAGAGTTGAAGCTTACATTTGATTGAGCAGTTCTGAAACACACTTTCTGTAGGAACTGCAAGTGGACATTCCGAGCACTAAGGGTCCCATAGTGCAAAAAGAAATATCTCCAAATAAAAACTACACAGAAGCATTCTGTGAAAATTCTTTCTGTTCTGTGCATTCAACTAACAGAGTTGATGCTTACTTTTGATTAAGGAGTTCTGAGACACTCTTTCTGTAAAAATTGCAAGAGGACATTCCGAACCCTAAGGGGCGAATTGTGGGAAAAGGTATATCCTCAAATAAAAACTACACAGAAGAATTCTGTGAAAGTTCTTTCTGTTCTGTGCATTCAACTAACAGAGTTGAAGCGTACTTTTGATTGAGCAGTTCTGACACACACTTTCTGTAGAAACTTCAAGTGGACATTCGGAGCGCTATGGGTCCTATAGTGGAAAATGAATTATCTCCAATTAAAAATTACACAGAATCATTCTGTGAAACTTCTTTCTGTTCTGTGCATTCAACTATCAGAGGTGAAGCTTACTTTTGATTGAGAAGTTCTAAGACACTCTTTCAAAAGAAACTGCAAGTGGACACTCGGAATGCTAAGGGGCCTGTAGTGCAAAAAGTAATATGTCCAAACAAAAACTACACAGAAGCATTTTGTGAAACTTCTTACGGTTCTGTCTATTCAACTAACAGAGTTGAAGCATACTTTTGTTTGAGCAGTTCTGAAACTCTCTCTCTGTAGAAACTGCAAGTGGACGTCTGGAACGCTAAGGGGCCTACAGTGGAAAAAGGAATATCTTCAAATCAAAACTACACAGAAGCATTCTGTGAAACTTCTTTCTGTTCTGTGCATTCAACTAAGAGAGTTGAAGCTTACTTTTGATTGAGCAGTTCTGAAACACTCTTTCTGTAAAAACTGCAAGTGGACATTCTGAGCGCTAATGGGCCCATAGTGGAAAAAGGAATATCTTCAAATAAAAACTACACAGAAGCATTCTGTGAAACTTCTTTCTGTTCTGTGCATTCAACTAACAGAGTGAAAGCTTACCTTTGATTGAGCAGTTCTGAAACACTCTTTCTGTAGAAACTGCAGGTGGACATTCTGAACCCTCAGGGGCCAATTGAGGCAAAACAAATATCTTCAAATAAAAACTACACAGAAGAATTCTGTGAAAATTCTTTCTGTTCCGGGCATTCAACTAACAGAGTTGAAGCTTACTTTTGATTGAACAGTTCTGAAACACTCTTTCTGTTGAAACTGCAAGTGGACATTCGGACCGCTAAGGGGCCTATAGTGCAAAAAGTAATATCTCCAAACAAAAACTACACAGAAGCATTCTGTGAAACTTAATTCTGTTCTGTGCATTCAACTAACAGAGTTGAAGCTTACTTTTTATTGAGCCATTCTGGAACACTCTTTCCGTAAAAACTGCAAGTGGAAATTCAGAGCGCTAAGGGGTCCATAGTGGAGAAAGGAATATCTAAAAATAAAAACTACACAGAAGCATTCTGTGAAACTTCTTTCTGTTCTGTGCATTCAACTAACAGAGTTGAAGCTTACATTTGATTCAGCCGTTCTGGAACACTCTTTCTGTAGAAACTGCAAGTGGACATTCAGAGTGCTAAGGGGCCTTTAGTGGAAAAAGGAATATCTAAAAATAAAAACTACACAGAAGCATTCTGTGAAACTTGTTTCTGTTCTGTAAATTCAACTAACAGAGTTGAAGCATACTTTTGATTGAGTAGTTCTGCAACTCTCTTTCTGCATAAGCTGCAAGTGGACATCTGGAACGCTATGGAGCCTACAGTGGAAAAAGGAATATCTTCAAATAAAAAGTACACAGAAGCATTCTGAGAAACTTCCTTCTGTTCTGTGCATTCAACTAACAGAGATGAAGCTTACTTTTGATTGAGGAGTTCTGAAACACTCTTTCTGTAGAAAATGCAAGTGGACATTCGGAGCACTAAGGGGCCTAGAGTGGAAAGAGGAATATCTCCAAATAAAAACTACACACAAGCATTCTGTGAAACTTCTTTCTGTTCTGTGCATTCAACTAACAGAGTTGAAGCTTACTTTTGATTGAGCAGTTCTGAAACACTCTTTCTGTAGAAACTGCAAGTGGACATTCTGAGCGCTAAGGGGCCTTTAGTATAAAAAGGAATATCTGCGAATAAAAACTACATAGAAGCGTTCTGTGAAACTTTTTTGTGTTCTGTGCATTCAACTAAGAGGGTTGAAGCTTACTTTTGATTGAGCAGTTCTGAAGCACTCTTTCTGTAGAAACTGCAAGTGGACATCCAGAAAGCTAAGGGGCCTATAGTGGAAAAAGGAATATCTCAAATCAAAACTACACAGAAGCATTCTGTGAAACTTCTTTCTGTTCTGTGAATTCAACTAACAGATTTGAAGCTTACTTTTGATTGAGCAGTTCTGAAACACTCTTTCTGTAGAAACTGCAAGTGGACATCCGGAGTGATAAGGGGCCTACAGTGGAAAAAGGAATATCTTCAAATAAAAACCACACAGAAGCATTCTGTGAAACTTCTTTCTGTTCTGTGCATTCAACTAACAGAGCTAAAGCGTACTTTTGATTGCGCAGTTCTGAAACACGCCTTCTGTATAAACTGCAAGTGGACATTCCGAGCACTAAGGATCCCATAGTGCAAAAAGAAATATCTCCAAATAAAAACTGCACAGAAGTATTCTGTGAAACTACTTTCTATTCTGTGCATTCAACTAACAGAGTTGAAGCTTACATTTGATTGAGCAGTTCTGAAACACACTTTCTGTAGGAACTGCAAGTGGACATTCCGAGCACTAAGGGTCCCATAGTGCAAAAAGAAATATCTCCAAATAAAAACTACACAGAAGCATTCTGTGAAAATTCTTTCTGTTCTGTGCATTCAACTAACAGAGTTGATGCTTACTTTTGATTAAGGAGTTCTGAGACACTCTTTCTGTAAAAATTGCAAGAGGACATTCCGAACCCTAAGGGGCGAATTGTGGGAAAAGGTATATCCTCAAATAAAAACTACACAGAAGAATTCTGTGAAAGTTCTTTCTGTTCTGTGCATTCAACTAACAGAGTTGAAGCGTACTTTTGATTGAGCAGTTCTGACACACACTTTCTGTAGAAACTTCAAGTGGACATTCGGAGCGCTATGGGTCCTATAGTGGAAAATGAATTATCTCCCATTAAAAATTACACAGAATCATTCTGTGAAACTTCTTTCTGTTCTGTGCATTCAACTATCAGAGGTGAAGCTTACTTTTGATTGAGAAGTTCTAAGACACTCTTTCAAAAGAAACTGCAAGTGGACACTCGGAATGCTAAGGGGCCTGTAGTGCAAAAAGTAATATGTCCAAACAAAAACTACACAGAAGCATTTTGTGAAACTTCTTACGGTTCTGTCTATTCAACTAACAGAGTTGAAGCATACTTTTGTTTGAGCAGTTCTGAAACTCTCTCTCTGTAGAAACTGCAAGTGGACGTCTGGAACGCTAAGGGGCCTACAGTGGAAAAAGGAATATCTTCAAATAAAAACTACACAGAAGCATTCTGTGAAACTTCTTTCTGTTCTGTGCATTCAACTAAGAGAGTTGAAGCTTACTTTTGATTGAGCAGTTCTGAAACACTCTTTCTGTAAAAACTGCAAGTGGACATTCTGAGCGCTAATGGGCCCATAGTGGAAAAAGGAATATCTTCAAATAAAAACTACACAGAAGCATTCTGTGAAACTTCTTTCTGCTCTGTGCATTCAACTAACAGAGTGAAAGCTTACCTTTGATTGAGCAGTTCTGAAACACTCTTTCTGTAGAAACTGCAGGTGGACATTCTGAACCCTCAGGGGCCAATTGAGGCAAAACAAATATCTTCAAATAAAAACTACACAGAAGAATTCTGTGAAAATTCTTTCTGTTCCGGGCATTCAACTAACAGAGTTGAAGCTTACTTTTGATTGAACAGTTCTGAAACACTCTTTCTGTTGAAACTGCAAGTGGACATTCGGACCGCTAAGGGGCCTATAGTGCAAAAAGTAATATCTCCAAACAAAAACTACACAGAAGCATTCTGTGAAACTTAATTCTGTTCTGTGCATTCAACTAACAGAGTTGAAGCTTACTTTTTATTGAGCCATTCTGGAACACTCTTTCCGTAAAAACTGCAAGTGGAAATTCAGAGCGCTAAGGGGTCCATAGTGGAGAAAGGAATATCTAAAAATAAAAACTACACAGGAGCATTCTGTGAAACTTCTTTCTGTTCTGTGCATTCAACTAACAGAGTTGAAGCTTACATTTGATTCAGCCGTTCTGAAACACTCTTTCTGTAGAAACTGCAAGTGGACATTCAGAGTGCTAAGGGGCCTTTAGTGGAAAAAGGAATATCTAAAAATAAAAACTACACAGAAGCATTCTGTGAAACTTGTTTCTGTTCTGTAAATTCAACTAACAGAGTTGAAGCATACTTTTGATTGAGTAGTTCTGCAACTCTCTTTCTGCATAAGCTGCAAGTGGACATCTGGAACGCTATGGAGCCTACAGTGGAAAAAGGAATATCTTCAAATAAAAAGTACACAGAAGCATTCTGAGAAACTTCCTTCTGTTCTGTGCATTCAACTAACAGAGATGAAGCTTACTTTTGATTGAGGAGTTCTGAAACACTCTTTCTGTAGAAAATGCAAGTGGACATTCGGAGCACTAAGGGGCCTAGAGTGGAAAGAGGAATATCTCCAAATAAAAACTACACACAAGCATTCTGTGAAACTTCTTTCTGTTCTGTGCATTCAACTAACAGAGTTGAAGCTTACTTTTGATTGAGCAGTTCTGAGACACTCTTTCTGTAGAAATTGCAAGACGACATTCCGAACCCTAAAGGGCCAATTTTGGAAAATGAATATCTTAAAATAAAAACTACACGGAAGTATTCTGTGAAACTTCTTTCTGTTCTGTGCATTCAACTAACAGAGTTGAAGCTTTCTTTTCCTTGAGAAGTTCTGAAACACTCTTTCTGAAGAAACTGCAAGTGAACATTCTGAGCGCTAAATGGCCTAGAGTGGAAAATGGAATATCTTCAAATAAAAACTACACAGAAGCATTCTGTGAAACTTCTTTCCTTTCTGTGCATTCAACTTACAGAGTTGAAGCTTACTTTTGACTGTACAGTTCTGAAACACTCTTTCTGTAGAAACTGCAAGTGGACATTCGGAACGCTAAGGGGCCTATAGTGCAAAAATAATATATCCAAACAAAAACTACGCAGAAGCATTCTGTGAAATTTCATTCTGTTCTGTGCATTCAACTAACAGAGTTGAAGCTTACTTTTGATTGAGCAGTTCTGAAACACTCTTTCTGTAGAAACTGCAAGTGGACATTCTGAGCGCTAAGGGGCCTTTAGTATAAAAAGGAATATCTGCGAATAAAAACTACATAGAAGCGTTCTGTGAAACTTTTTTGTGTTCTGTGCATTCAACTAAGAAGGTTGAAGCTTACTTTTGATTGAGCAGTTCTGAAGCACTCTTTCTGTAGAAACTGCAAGTGGACATCCAGAAAGCTAAGGGGCCTATAGTGGAAAAAGGAATATCTCAAATCAAAACTACACAGAGGCATTCTGTGGAACTTCTTTCTGTTCAGTGCATTCAACTAACAGATTTGAAGCTTACTTTTGATTGAGCAGTTCTGAAACACTCTTTCTGTAGAAACTGCAAGTGGACATCCGGAGTGATAAGGGGCCTACAGTGGAAAAAGGAATATCTTCAAATAAAAACCACACAGAAGCATTCTGTGAAACTTCTTTCTGTTCTGTGCATTCAACTAACAGAGCTAAAGCGTACTTTTGATTGCGCAGTTCTGAAACACTCCTTCTGTATAAACTGCAAGTGGACATTCCGAGCACTAAGGATCCCATAGTGCAAAAAGAAATATCTCCAAATAAAAACTGCACAGAAGTATTCTGTGAAACTACTTTCTGTTCTGTGCATTCAACTAACAGAGTTGAAGCTTACTTTTGATTGAGCAGTTCTGAAACACACTTTCTGTAGGAACTGCAAGTGGACATTCCGAGCACTAAGGGTCCCATAGTGCAAAAAGAAATATCTCCAAATAAAAACTACACAGAAGCATTCTGTGAAAATTCTTTCTGTTCTGTGCATTCAACTAACAGAGTTGATGCTTACTTTTGATTAAGGAGTTCTGAGACACTCTTTCTGTAAAAATTGCAAGAGGACATTCCAAACCCTAAGGGGCGAATTGTGGGAAAAGGTATATCCTCAAATAAAAACTACACAGAAGAATTCTGTGAAAGTTCTTTCTGTTCTGTGCATGCAACTAACAGAGTTGAAGCGTACTTTTGATTGAGCAGTTCTGACACACACTTTCTGTAGAAACTTCAAGTGGACATTCGGAGCGCTATGGGTCCTATAGTGGAAAATGAATTATCTCCCATTAAAAATTACACAGAATCATTCTGTGAAACTTCTTTCTGTTCTGTGCATTCAACTAACAGTGTTAAAGCTTACCTTTGATTGAGCAGTTCTGAAACACTCTTTCTGTAGAAACTGCAAGTGGACATTCCGAATCCTTAGGGGACATTTGTGGAAAAAGGAATATCCTCAAATAAAAACTACACAGAAGAATTCTGTGAAACTTCTTTCTGTTCTGTCCATTCAACTAACAGAGTTGAGGCTTCCTTTTGTTTGAGCAGTTCTGAAACACTATTTCTGTAGAAACTGCAATTGTACATTCGGAGCGCTAAGGGGCCCATAGTGCAAAAAGAAATAAGTCCAAATAAAAACTACACAGAAGCATTCTGTGAAACTTCGTTCTGTTCTGTGCATCCTAATAACAGAGTTGAAGTTTACTTTTAATTGAGCAGTTCTGAAACACTCTTTCGGTAAAAACTGCAAGTGGACATTTTGAGTGCTAAGGGCCTATAGTAGAAATAGGAATATCTTCAAATAAAAACTACACAGAAGCATTCTGTGAAACTTCTTTCTGTTCTGTGTATTCAGCTAACAGAGTTGAAGCTTACTTTTGATGGAGCAGTACTGAAACACTCTTTCTGTAGAAACTGCACGTAGACATTCAGAACAATAAGGGGCCTATAGTGGAAAAAGAAATATCTTCAAATAAAAACGACACAGAAGCATTCTGTGAAACGCCTTTCTGTTCTGTGCATTCAACTAACAGAGTTAAAGCTTACTTTGATTGAGCAGTTCAGAAACACTCTTTTGGTAGAAACTGCAAGTTGACATGCGGACCGCTAAGGGGACTATAGTGGAAAAAGATATGTCTTCTAATACAAACTACACAGAAGCATTCTGTGTAACTTCTTTCTATTCTGTGCATTCAACAAACTGAGTTGAAGCTTACTTTTGATTGAGCCGTTCTGGAACACTCTTTCTGTAGAAACTGCTACTGGACATTCAGAGTGCTAAGGGGTCTATAGTGGAGAAAAGAATATCTAAAAATAAAAACTACACAGAAGCATTCTGCGAAACTTCTTTCTGTTCTGTGCATTCAACTAACTGACTTTAAGCTTACTTTTGACTGAGCCGTTCTGGAACACTCTTTCTGTAGAAACTGCAAGTGGAGATTCAGAGCACTAAGGGGCCTATAGTGGAAAAAGGAATATCTAAAAATAAAAACTACACAGAAGCATTCTGTGAAACTTCTTTCTGTTCTGTGCATTCAGTTAACAGATTTGAAGCTTACTTTTGATTGAGCAGTTCTGAAACACTCTTTCTGTAGAAACTGCAATTGGACATTCAGAGCGCTAAGGGGCCCATACTGCAAAAAGAAATATCTCCAAATAAAAACTACACAGAAGCATTCTGTGAAACTTCGTTCTGTTCTGTGCATCCTAATAACAGAGTTGAAGTTTACTTTTAATTGAGCAGTTCTGAAATACTCTTTCGGTAGAAACTGCAAGTGGACATTCTGAGTGCTAAGGGCCTATATTAGAAAAAGGATTATCTTCAAATGAAAACTACACAGAAGCATTCTGTGAAACATCTTTCTGCTCTGTGCATTCAGCTAACAGAGTTGAAACTTACTTTTGATTAAGCAGTTCTGAAACCCTCTTTCTGTAGAAACTGCACGTGGACATTTGGAACGCTAAGGGGCCTATAGTGGAAAAAGTAATATCTTCAAATAAACACGACACAGAAGCATTCTGTGAAACGCCTTTCTGTTCTGTGCATTCAACTTACAGAGTTAAAGCATACCTTTGATTGAGCAGTTCTGAAACACTCTTTCTGTTGAAACTGCAAGTTGACATGCGGACCGCTAAGGGGACTATAGTGGAAAAAGATATGTCTTCAAATACAAACTACACAGAAGAATTCTGTGAAACTTCTTTCTGTTCTGTGCATTCAACTAACAGAGTTGAAGCTTACTTTTGATTGAGCCGTTCTGGAACACTCTTTCTCTAGAAACTGCAATTGGACACTCAGAGCGCTAAGGAGTCTATAGTGGAGAAAGGAATATCTAAAAATAAAAACTACACAGAAGCATTCTGTGAAACTTCCTTCTGTTCTGTGCATTCAACTAACAGAGTTGAAGCTTACTTTTGATTCAGCAGTTCTGAAACACTCTTTCTGTAGAAACTACAAGTGGACATTCGGAGCGCTAAGGGGCCTAAAGTGGAAAAAGAAATATCTGCAATTACAAACAACACAGAAGAATTCTTTGAAACTTCTTTATGTTCTGTGCATTCAACTAACAGAATTGAAGCTTACATTTGATTGAGCAGTTCTGAAACACTCTTTCTGCAGAAAATGCAAGTAGACATTCGGAGCGCTAAGCGGCCTATAATGGAAAAAGGAATATCTTAAAATAAAAACTACACAGAAGCATTCTGTGAAACTTCTTTCTGTTCTGTGCATTCAACTAACAGAGTTGAAGCTTACTTTTGATTCAGCAGTTCTGAAACACTCTTTCTGTAGAAAGTGCAAGTTGACATTCGGAGCACCAAGGGGCCTGTGGCGGAAAAAAGAATATCTGCCAATCAAAACTACACAGAAGCCTTCTGTGAAACTTCTTTCTGTTCTCTGCATTCAAGCATTCAACTAACAGAGTTGAAGCTTACTTTTGATTGAGGAGTTCTAAGACACTCTTTCTGTAGAAATTGCAAGAGGACATTCCGAACCCTAAGGGGCTAATTGTGGGAAAAGGTTTATCCTCAAATAAAAACTACACAGAAGAATTCTGTGAAACTTCTTTCTGTTATGTGCATTCAACTAACAGAGTTGAAGCTTACTTTTGATTGGGCACCTCTGAAACACGCTTTCTGTAGAAACTGCACGTGGACATTCGCAGTGCTAAGGGGCCTATAGTGGAAAAAGAAATATCTCCAAATAAAAACTACAGAAAAGCATTCTGTGAGACTTCTATCTGTTCTGTGCATTCAACTAACACAGTTGAAGCTTACTTTTGATTGAGCAGTTCTGAAACACTCTTATTGTAGAATCTGCAAGTGGACATTCTGAGCGCTAAGTGGCCTATAGTCGAAAAATGTATATCTTCATCTAAAAACTACACAGAAGCCTTCTGTGAAACTTTTTTCTGTTATCTGCATTCAACTAACAGAGTTAAAGCATACTTTTGATTTAGCATTTCTGAAACACTCTTTCTGCAGAAACTGCAAGTTTACATGTGGAGCGCTAAGGGGCCTACAGTGGAAAAAGTTATATCTTCAAATACACACTACACAGAAGCATTCTATGAAACTTCTCTCTGTTCTGTGCATTCAACAGATAGAGTTGAATCTGACTTTTGATTGAACAGTTGTGAAACAGTCTTTCTGTAGAAACTGCAAGTGGACATTCGGAGGGCTAAGAAGTCTATAGTGGAAAAAGGGATATCTTCAAATAAAAGTTACACAGAATCATTCTCTGAAACTCCTTTCTGTTCTGTGTATTCAACTAACAGGGTTGAAGCTTACTTTCCATAGAGCAGTTCTGTAACACTCTTTATGTACAAACTGCAAGTGGACATTCGAAGCGCTAATGGGCCTATAGTGGAAAAAGGGATATCTTCTAAAAAAACTACACAGAAGGATTTTGTGAAACTTCTTCTGTTGCCTGCATTCAGCTAACAGGGTTGAAGCTTACTTTTGATTGAGCCGTTTTGAAACACTCTTTCTCTAGAAACTGCAAGTGGACATTCTGAGCACTAAGGGGCCTATAGTGGAAAACGGAATATCTTCAAATAAAAACTACACAGAACCATTATGTGAAACTTCTTTCTGGTCTGTGCATTCAAGTAACAGAGTTGAAGCTTACTTTTGATTGAGCAGTTCTGAAACATTCTTTCTGTAGAAACTTCAAGTGGACATACCGAACCCTAAGGGGCCATTTGTGGAAAAAGGAATATCCTCAAATAAAAACTACATAGAAGAATTGTGTGAAACTTCTTTCTGTTCTGTGCATTCAACTAACAGAGTTGAAGCTTACTTTTGATTGAGCAGTTCTGAAACACTCTTTCTGTAGAAACTGCAAGTGGACTTTCAGAGCGCTAAGGGGCCTATAGTGGAAAAAGCAATATCTACAAATAAAAACTACACAGAAACATTCTGTGAAACTTCTTTCTGTTCTGTGCATTCAATTAACAGAGTTAAAGCTTACTTTTGATTGAGCAGTTCTGAAACATTCTTTCTGTAGAAACTTCAAGTGGACATACCGAACCCTAAGGGGCCATTTGTGGAAAAAGGAATATCCTCAAATAAAAACTACATAGAAGAATTGTGTGAAACTTCTTTCTGTTCTGTGCATTCAACTAACAGAGTTGAAGCTTACTTTTGATTGAGCAGTTCTGAAATACTCTTTCTGTAGAAACTGCAAGTGGACATTCAGAACGCTATGGGGACTATGGTGCAAAAAGTACTACCTCCAAACAAAAACAACACAGATGCATTCTGTGAAACTTCTTTCTTTTATGTTTATTCAACTAACAGAGTTGAAGCTTACTTTTTTTTTAGCAGTTCTGAAACACTCTTTCTGTAGAAACTGCAAGTGGACATTCAGAGCGATAAGGGGCCTATAGTGCAAAAAGGAATATCTCCAAATGAAAACTACCCTGAAGCATTCTGTGAAACTTCTTACTGTTCTCTGCATTCAAATAACAGACTTGAAGATTACTTTTGATTGAGCAGTTCTGAAACACTCTTTCTGTAGAAACTGCAAGTGGACATTCGGAGCGCTAAGGGGCCTATGGTGGAAAAACGAATATCTCGAAATAAAAACTACACAGAAGCATTCAGTGAAACCACTTTCTGTTCCGTGCATTCAATTAACAGAGTTGAAGCTTACATTTGATTGAGCAGTTCTTAAACACTGTTTCTGTAGAAACTGCCAGTGGAAATTCCTAACCATAAGGGGTCAATTGTGGAAAAAGGAATATCCTCAAATAAAAACTACACAGAAGATTCTGTGAAACTTCTTTCTGTTCTGTGCATTCAACTAACAGATCTGAAGCTTACTTTGGATTGAGCAGTTCTGAAACACTCTTTCTGTAGAAACTGCAAGTGGACATTCAGAGCGCTAAGGGGCCTATAGGGGAAAAAGGAATATCTCCAAATAAAAACTACACAGAAGCGTTCTGTGAAACTTCTTTCTGTTCTTTGCATTCAATTAAGAGAGTTGAAGCTTACTTTTGTTTGAGCAGTTCTGAAACACTCTTTCTGTAGAAACTGAAATTGGACATTCCGAAATCTTAGGGGCCTATTGTAGTGAAAGGAATATCTTCAAATAAAAGCTAGGCAGAAACATTCTGTGAAACTTCTTCTTATTCTGTGCATTCAACTAACAGAGTTGAAGCTTACTTTTGATTGAGCAGTTCTGAAACTCTCTTACTGTAGAAAATGCAAGTGGACATTCGGAGCGCTAAGGGGCCTATAGTGGAAAAAGGAACATCTTCAAATAAAAACTACACAGAAGCATTCTATGAAACTTCTTTCTGTTCTGTGTATTCAACTAACATAGCTGAAGCTTACTTTTCATTGAGCAGTTCTGAAACACTCTTTCTGAAGAAACTGCAAGTGTATATTCAGAACGCTAAGGGGCCCATAGTAGAAAAAGGAATATCTTACAATAAAAATTACACAGAAGCATTCTGTGAAACTACTTT
Source organism: Nomascus leucogenys (assembly GCF_006542625.1). Classification (NCBI taxonomy): domain Eukaryota; kingdom Metazoa; phylum Chordata; class Mammalia; order Primates; family Hylobatidae; genus Nomascus; species Nomascus leucogenys. Next base: position 107,858 of record NW_022096898.1, read on the forward strand.
CTCTTCTCTGCATTCAGCTAACAGAGTTGAAGCTTACTTTTTATTGAGCAGTTCTGAAGCACTCTTTCTGTAGAAACTGCAAGTGGACATTCGGAGTGCTAAGGGGCCTATAGTGAAAAAGGAATATCTTAAAATAAAAACTACACAGAAGCATTCTGTGAAGCTACTTTCTTTTCTGTGCATTCAACCAATAGAATTTATTCTTACTGTTAATTGAGCAGTTCTGAAACACTCTTTCTGTAGAAACTGCTGGTGGACTTTCAGAGCGCTATGGGGCCTTTTGTGGAAAAAGGAATATCTTCAAATAAAAACTACATGGAAGCATTCTGTGAAAAATTTTTCTGTTCTGTTCATTCAACAAACGGATTTGAGGCTTACTTTTGATTGAGCAGTTCTGAAACACTCTTTCTGTAGAAACTGCAAGTGGACATTCAGAATGCTATGGGGCCTACAGTGGAAAAAGGAATATCTTCAAATGAAAACTACACAGAAGCATTCTGTGAAACTTCTTTCTGTTCTGTGCATTCAACTAACAGATTTGAAGCTTACTTTTGATTGAGCATTTCTAACACACAGTCTCTGTAGAAATGCCAAGTGGACATTCCGAGCGCTAATGGGCTCATAGTGGAAAAAGTAATATCCTCAAATAAAAACTACACAGAAGCATTCTGTTCTGTGCATTCTACTAACAGAGTTAACGCTTACTTTTGATTGAGCAGTTCTTAAACACTTTTTCTGTAGAAACTGCAAGTGGACATTCGGAGCACTAAGGTGCCTATAGTGGAAAAAGGAATATCTCGAAAGAAAAACTACACAGAAGCATTCTGTGAAACTTCTTTCTTTTCTGTGGATTCAACTAACAGAGATGGTGCTTACTTTTGATTCAGCAGTTCTGAAACACCCTTTCTGTAGAAACTGCAAATGGACATTCAGAGCGCTAATGGGCCCATAGTGGAAAAAGGAATATCTTCAAATAAAAACTACACAGAAGCATGCTTTGAAACTTCTTCCTGTTTTGTGCATTCAACTAACAGAGTTAAAGCTTACTTTTGATGGAGCAGTTCTGAATCACTCTTCCTGTAGAAACTGCAAGTGGACATAAAGAGCGCTAAGCGGCCTGTAGTAGAAAAAGGATTATTTTCAAATAAAAACTACACAAAAGCATTCTGTGAAACTTCTTTCTGTTCTGTGCATTCAACTAACAGATTTGAAGCTTACTTTTGATTGAAAAGTTCTGAAACAGTCTTTCTGTAGAAACTACAATTGTGTATTCGGAACGCTAAGGGGCGTATAGTAGAAAAAGGAATAACTTCAAATAAAAACTACACAGAAGCATTCTGTGAAACTCCTTTCTCTTCTCTGCATTCAGCTAACAGAGTTGAAGCTTACTTTTGATTGAGCAGTTCTGAAACACACTTTCTGTAGAAACTGTAAGTGGACAATCAGAGCGCTAAGGGGCTTATAGTGGAGAAAGAAATATCCTCAAATAAAAACTACACAGAATCATTCTGTGAAACTTCTCTCTGTTCTGTGCATTCAACAAACAGAGTTGATGATTACTTTTGATTGAGCAGTTCTTAACCACCCTTTCTGTAGAAACTGCAAATGGACATTCAGAGGGCTAAGGGGCCCATAGTGGAAAAAGGAATATCTTCAAATAAAAACTACACAGAAGCATGCTTTGAACCTTCTTTCTGTTTTGTGCATTCAACTAACAGAGTTAAAGCTTACTTTTGATGGAGCAGTTCTGAATCACTCTTCCTGTAGAAACTGCAAGTGGACATATAGAGCGCTAAGCGGCCTGTAGTGGAAAAAGGATTATTTTCAAATAAAAACTACACAAAAGCATTCTGCGAAACTTCTTTCTGTTCTGTGCATTCAACTAACAGATTTGAAGCTTACTTTTGATTGAAAAGTTCTGAAACAGTCTTTCTGTAGAAACTACAATTGTGTATTCGGAACGCTAAGGGGCGTATAGTAGAAAAAGGAATAACTTCAAATAAAAACTACACAGAAGCATTCTGTGAAACTCCTTTCTCTTCTCTGCATTCAGCTAACAGAGTTGAAGCTTACTTTTGATTGAGCAGTTCTGAAACACTCTTTCCGTAGAAACTGCAAGTGGACTTTCAGAGCGCTAAGGGGCCTATAGTGGAAAAAGGATTATCCCCAAATAAAAACTCCGCAGAGGCATTCTGTGAAGCTTCTTTCTTTTCTGTGCATTCAACTAAAACAGTTGATTCTTACTTTTGATTGAGCAGTTCTGAAACACTCTGTAGAAACTGTAGGTGGACATTCAGAGCGCTATCGGGCCTATTGGGGAAAAAGTAATATCTTCAAATAAAAACTACACAGAAGCATTCTGTGAAACTTCTTTCTGTTCTGTGCATTCAACAAACAGAGTTGATGCTTACTTTTGATTGAGCTGTTCTGAAACACTCTTTGTGTAGAAAATGCAAGTGGACATTCGGAAAGCTACGGGGCCTATGGTGGAAAAAGGAATATCTTCAAATAAAAACTACACAGAAGCATTCTATGAAACTTCTTTCTGTTCTGTGCATTCACCTAACAGAGCTGAAGCTTACTTTTTATTGAACAGTACTGAAACACTCTTTCTGAAGAAACTGCAAGTGGACATTCCGAGCGCTAAGGGGCCTATAGTGGAAAAAGGACTAACTTCAAATAAAAAGTACACAAAAGCATTCTGTGAAACTTCTTTCTGTTCTGTGCGTTCAACTAACAGAGTAGAAGCTTACTTTTGATTGAGCAGTTCTGAAACACTCTTTCTTTAGAAACTGCAAGTGGACATTCCAAGCGCTAAGGGGCCTATAGTGGAAAAACGAATATCTTCAAATAAAAACTACACAGAAGCATTCTGTGAAACCACTTTCTGTTCTGTGTATTCAACTAACAGAGTTGAAGCTTACTTTTGATTGAGCAGTTCTGACACACTCTTTCTGTAGAAACTGCAAGTGGACATTCTGAGTGCTAAGGAGCCTATCGTGGAAAAAGGAATATCTTCAAATAAAAACTACACCGAAGCATTGTCTGAATCTGCTTTCTGTTCTGTGCATTCAACTAACTGAGTTGAAACTTACTTTTGATTGAGCAGTTCTGAAACCGTCTGTAGGAACTGCAAGTGGACTTTCGGAATGCTTAGGGGCCTATAGTGGAAAAAGAAATATCTACAAATAAAAACTACAGAGAAGCATTCTGTGAAACTTCTTTGTATTCTGTTCATTCAACAAACAAGGTTGTACCTTACTTTTGATTGAGCAGTTTTGAAACACACTTTCTGTAGAAACTGCAAGTGGACATTCGGATCGCTAAGAGGCCTATACTGGAAAAAGGATTATCTTCAAATAAAAACTAAAGAGAACCATTCTGGGAAACTTCTATCTGTTCTGTGCATTGAACTATCAGAGTTGAAGCTTACTTTTGATTGAGCAGCTCTGAAACACTCTTTCTGTAGAAACTGCAAGTGCACATTCGGAGCGATAAAGGGCCTATAGAGGAAAAAGGAATATCATTGAATAAAATTTACACAGAAGCATTCTTTGAAACTTCTTTCTGTTCTGTGCATTCAACTAACAGTTTTGAAGCTTGCTTTTGGCTGAGCAGATCGGAAACATTCTTTCTGTAGAAACTGCAAGTAGACATTCTGAGCGCTAAGGGGCCTATAGTGGAAAAAGGAATATCTCCAAATAAAACTACATAGAAGCATTCTTTGAAACTTCTTTCTTTTCTTTGAATTCAAATAACAGAGTTGACGCTTACTTTTGATTGAGCAGTTCTGAAACTCTCTTTCTGTTGGAATTGCAAGTGGACATTCGGAGAGCTAAGGGGCCTGTAGTGGAAAAAGTAATATCTCCAAATAAAAACTACACAGAAGCATTCTGTGAAACTTCTTTCTGTTCTGTGCATTCAACTAACAGAGCTGAAGCTTACTTTTGATTGAGCAGTTCTGAAACACTCTTTCTGTAGAAACTGCAAGTGGACATTTGGAGAACTAAGGGGCCTATAGTGGAGAAAGGAATATCTTCAAATAAAAACTACTCAGAAGCATTCGGTGAAACTGCCTACTGCTCTGTGGATTCAATTAACAGAGTTGAAGCTAACTTTTGATTGAGCAGTTCTGAACCACTCTTTCTGTAGAAACTGGAAGAGGTCATTCGGAATGCTAAGGGGCCAATAGTAGAGAAAGGATTATCCTCAAATAAATACTACACAGAAGCATTCTGTGAAACTACTTTCTGTTCTGTGCATTCAACTAAAAGAGTTGAAGCTTACTTTTGATTGAGCTATTCTGAAACACTCTTTCTGCAGAATCTGCAAGTGGATATTCTGAGCGCTACCGGGCCTACAGTTGAAAAAGGAATATCTTCAAATGAAAACTACACAGAAGCATTCTGTGAGACTTCTTTCTGATCTGAGCATTCAAATAACAGATGTGAACACTACTTTTGATTTAACAATTCTGAAAATCTCTTGCTGTAGAAACCCGAAGCGGACATACGGAGCGATAAGGAGCCTACAGTGGAAAAAGGAATATCTTCAAATAAAAACTACACAGAAGCATTCTGTGAAACTTCTTTCTCTTCTGTGCATTCAACTAACAGAGTTTAACCTCACTTTTGATTGAGCAGTTCTGAAACACTCTTTCTGTAGAAACTGCGAGAGGATAATAGGAGCATTAAAGGGCCTATTGTGGAAAAAGTAATATATTCAAATGAAAACTACACAGAAGCATTCTGTGAAACTTCTTTCTCTTCTGTGCATTCAACTTACAGAATTGACCCTTACTTTTCATTGAGCAGTTCTGAAAGACTCTTTCTATAGAAACTGCAAGTGGACATTCCGAGCGCTAAGGGACATATAGTGGAAAAAGGAATATCTTCAAATGAAAACAACACAGAACCATTCTGTGAAACTTTTTTCTGATCTGTGCATTCAACTAACAGAGTTGAACCTCACTTTTGATTGAGCAGTTCTGAAACACTCTTTCTGCAGAAACTGCAAGTGAACATTTGGAGTGCCAAGTGGCCTATAGTCGAAAAAGGGATATCTTCAAATAAAAACTACACAGAAGAATTCTGTGAAACTTCATTCTGATCTGTGCATTCAACTAACAGAGTTGAACCTTACTTTTGATTGAGCAGTTGTGAAAGACTCTTTCTGTAGAAACTGCAAGTAGATATTCGGATCGCTAAGGGGCGTATATTGGAAAAAGGAATATCTTCAAATAAAAAGTACACAGAACCATCCTGTGAAACTTCTTTCTGACATGTGCATTCAACTAAAAGAGTTGAACCGTACTTTTGATTGGGCAGTTATGAAACACTCTTTCTGCAGAAACTGCAAGTGGACATTTGTAGCACTAAGGGGCCTTTAGTGGAAAAAGGAATATCTTTAAAGAAAACTACACAGAAGAATTCTGTTAAACTTCTTTCTGAGCTGTGTATTCAACTAACGGAGCTGAAAGTTACTTTTGATTGAGGAGTTCTGAAACACTCTTTCTATAGAAACTGCATGTGGACATTAGGATTGCAAAGGGGCCCACAGTCGAAAAAGGAATATCTTCAAATAAAAACTACTCAGAAGCGTTCTGTGAAACTTGTTTCTCATCTGTGCATTCAACACACAGAGTTGAAACTTACTTTTGATTGAGGAGTCCTGAAACACTCTTTCTGAAGAAACTGCAAGTGGACATTTGGAGCGCAATGGGGACTGTAGAGGAAAAAGGAATATCTTCAAATAAAAACCACACAGAAGCATTCTGTGAAACTTCTTTCTGATCTGTGCATTCAACTGACGCAGTTGAACCTTACTTTTGATTGAGGAGTTCTGAAGCACTCTTTGTGTAGAAACTGCAAGTGGACATTCAGAGCCCTAAGTGGCATATAGTGGAAAAAGGAATATCTTCCAATAAAAGCTACAAAGAAGCATTCTGTGAAAGTACATCCTGATCTGTGCATTTAACTAACAGGGTTGAATTTTACTTTTGATTGAGCAGATCTGAAACAGTCTTTTTGTAGAAACTGCAAGCAGACATACAGAGCGTTAAGGGGCCTACAGTGGAAAAAGGAATATCTTCAAATAAAAACTACACAGAAGCATTCTGTGAAAGTTCTTTCTTATCTGTGCATTCAACTAACAGAGTTGAACCTTACTTTTGATTAAGCAGTTCTGAAACACTCTTTCTGTAGAAACTGCTAGTGGACATTCGGAGCGCTATGGGGCCTCTAGTGGAAAAAGGAATATCTTCAAATTAAAACTACACAGAAGCATTCTGTTAAACTTCTTTCTGATCTGTGCATTGAACTGACAGAGATGAACCTTTCTTTTGATTGATTAGTTCTGAAGCACTCTTTCTGTAGTAACTGCAAGCGATCATTCAGAATGCTAAGGGACCTACAGTGGAAAAAGAAATATATTGAAATAAAATCTACACAGAAGCATTCTGTGAAACTTCCTTTTGATCCATGCATTCAACTAATGGAGTTGAACCTTACTTTTGATTGAGTAGTTCCGAGTCACTCTTTCTGTAGACACTACAAGCAGACTTTCGGAGCGCTAAGGGGCCTTTAGTGGAAAAAGGAATATATTCAAATAAAATCTACCCAGTAGCATTCTGTGAAACTTCTTTCTGATTTGTGCATTCAAATAACAGAGTTGAACCTTACGTTTGATTGAGGACTTCTGAAACAATCTTTCTGTAGAAACTGCAAGTGGATATTTGAAGAAATTAGCAGCATATAGTGGAAAAAGGAATATCTTCAAATAAAAACTACACAGAAGCATTCTGTGAAACTTCTTACTGATCTGTACATTCAACTAACAGAGTTTAACCTTACTGTTGATAGAGCCATTATGAAACTCTCTTTCTGTAGAAACTGCAAGCGCACATTCTCAGGGCTAAGGGGCCTATAGTGGAAAAAGGAATATCTTCAAATAAAAACTACTAAGAAGTATTCTGTGAAACTACTTTCTGATCTGTGCATTGAAGAAACAGAGTTTAACCTTATTATTGATTGAGCAGCTCTGAAACACTCTTTCTTTAGAAACTGCAAGCGGACATTTTGAGCGCTTAAGGGCCTATAGTGCAAAAAGGAATATTTTCAAATAAAAACTACAGAGAAGCATTCTGTGAAACTACTTTATGATCTGTGCATTCAACTAACAGTGTTGAACCTTACTTTTGATTGAGCAGTTCTGAAACACTCTTTCTGTAGAAACTGCAAGTGGACATTCGCAGCGCTAAGGGGCCAATAGTGGAAAAAGGTATAACTTCATATAAAAACTCTACAGAAGCATTCTGTGAAACTTCTTTCTGATGTGTGCCTTCAAGTTACAGAGTTGAACCTTACCTTTGATTGAGGAGTTCTGTAACAATCTTTCTGTGGAAACTGCAAGTGGACATTCAGAGCGCAAAATGGCCTAAGGTGTAAAAAGGAATATCTTCAAATAAAAACTACACAGAAGCATTCTGTGTAACATCTTTCTGATGTGGGCGTTGAACTAACAGAGTTGAACCTTACTGTTGATTCAGCAGTTCAGAAACACTCGTTCCGTAGAAACTGCAAGTGGACATTTGGATCGCTAAGGGGCCTATTGTGGAAAAAGGAATATCTTCAAATAAAAACTTCGCAGAAGCATTCTGTGAAACCTCTTTCTGATCTGTGCATTCAACTAACAGGGTTTAACCTCACTTTTGATTGAGCAGTTTTGAAACACACTTTCTGTAGAAACTGCAAGAGGACATTCGGAGCGCTAAGGGGCCTATAGTGGAAAAAGGTATATGTTCAAATAAAAATTACACAAAAGCATTTTGTGAAACTACTTACTGATCTGTGCATTCCACTAACACAGTTGAACCTTAGTTTTGATTGAGCACTTCTGAAACACTCTTTCTGTAGAAACTTCAAGTGGACATTCGGAGCCCTAAAGGGCCTTTAGTGGAAAAAGGAATATATTCAAATATAAACCACACAGAAGCTTTCTGTGAAACTTCTTTCTGATCTGTGCATTGAACTAACAGAGTGGAACCTTACTTTTGATTGAGCAGTTCTGAAAGGCTCTTTCTGTAGAAACTGCAAGTGGACATTCGGAGTGCTAAGGGCCGTATAGTGGAAAAAGGAATATATTCTAATAAAAACTACACAGAACATTTCCGTGAAAATTCTTTCTGATCTGTGCATTCAGCTAACAGAGTTGAACCTTACTTTTAATTGAGCAGTTCTGAAACACTCTTTCTGAAGAAACTGCAAGTGGACATTCGGAGCGCTAAGGAGCCAATAGTGGAAAAAGGAATATCTTCAAATAAAAACTAGGCAGAAGAATTCTGTGAGACTTCTTTCTGATCTGTGCATTCAACTAACAGAGTTGAACGTTACTTTTGATTGAGGAGTTCAGAAACACTCTTTCTGTAGAAACTGCAAGTGGACATTCAGAGAGTTACGGGGCCTATTGTTGAAAAAAGATTATCTTCCAATAAAAACTACACAGAAGCATTTTGTGAAACTTCTTTCTGATGTGTGCATTCAACTAACAGAGTTGAACCTTTCTTTTGATTGAGCAGTTATGAAAGACTCTTTCTGTAGAAACTGCAAGTGAACATTCGGAGCGCTAACGGACGTATAGTGTAAAAAGGAATATCTTCAAATGAAAACTACACAGAAGAATTCTGTGAAACTTCTTTCTGATCTGTGCATTCAACTAACCGAGTTGAAGCTTTCCTTTGATTGAGCAATTCTGGGACACTCTTTCTATAGAAACTGAAACAGGACTTTCAGAGCGCAAAAGGGCCTATAGTGGAAAAAGGAATATCTTCAAATAAAAACTACACAGAAGAATTCTGTGAAACTTCTTTCTGAACTCTGCATTCAACTAACAGAGTTGAACGTTACTTTTGATTTAGCAGTTCTGAAACACTCTTTCTGTAGAAACTGCTAGCAGACATTCAGAGCGCAAATGGGCCTATAGTGGAAAAAGGAATATCTTCAAATAAAAACTACACAGAAGCATTCTGTGAAACTACTTTCTGATCTGTGCATTCAAGTAACAGAGTTGAATCTTACTTTTGATTGAGGAGTTCTGAAACACTCTTTCTGTAGAAACTGCAAGCAGTAATGCGGAGCGCTTAGGGGCCTGTAGTGGAAAAAGAATATCTTCAAATAAAAACTACACAGAAGCATTCTGTGAAACTTCTTTCTGATCTCTGCATTCAACTAACAGAGTTGAACTTTACGTTTGATTGAGGAATTCTGAAACAATCTTTCTGTAGAAACTGCAAGTGGATATTCAGAGCGCTAAGCGGCTTATAGTGGAGAATGGAATATCTTCAAATAAATTATCACACATCCTTTCTGTGTAACATCTTTCTGATCTGTGCATTCAAATAACAGAGTTGAACGTTACTGTTGATTTGGCAGTTCTGAAAGACTCTATCTGTAGAAACCGCAAGTGGACATACTGAGCACAAAGGGGCCTACAGTGGAAAAGGGAATATCTTCAAATAAAAACTACACAGAAGCATTCTGTGAAACTTCTTTAATCTATGCATTCAACTAACAGAGTTGAACCTTGCTTTTGATTGAGCAGTTCTGAAACACTCTTTCTTTAGTAACTGCAAGTGGACATTCGGAGTGCTATGGGGCCTATAGTGGAAAAATAAATATCTTCCAATAAAAACTACACAGAAGAATTCTGTGAAACTTCGTCCTCAAATGTGCATTCTACTGACAGAGTTGAACCTTACTTTTGATTGAGATGTTCTGAAACACTCTTTCTGTAGAAACTGTAAGTGGACATTCGGAGTGCTAAGGCGCCTATAGTTGAAAAAGGAATATCTCCAAATAAAAACTACACAGAAGCATTCTGTGAAAGTTCCTTCTTATCCATGCATTCAACTAATGGAGTTCAACTTTACTTTTGATTGAGGAGTTCAGAAACACTCTTTCTGTAGAAACTAGAAGCGGACTTTCACAGCGCTAAGGGTCCTATGGTGAAAAAAGGAATATCTTCAAATACAAACTACACAGAATCATTCTGTGAAAGTTCTTTCTGATCTGTGCATTCAAATACCATAGTTGAACCTTACGTTTCATTTAGGAGTTCTGAATCAATCTTTCTGTAGAAACTGCAAGTGGATATTCAGAGTGCTAACCGGCCTATAGTGGAGACAGAAATGTCTTCCATTAAATCAACACAGAAGCATTCTGTGAAACATCTTTCTGATCTGGGCATTCAACTAACAGAGTTGAACGTTACTGTTGATTGAGCAGTTCTGAAATACTCTTTCTGTAGAAACCGCAAGTGGACATCTGGAGCACTAAGGGTCCTACAGTGGAAAAAGGAATATCTTCAAATAAAAACTACACGGAAGCATTCTGGGAAACTTCTTTCTGATCTGTGCATTCAACTAACAGAGTTGAACCTTGCTTTTGATGGAGCAGTTCTGAAAAACTCTTTCTGTAGTAACTGCAAGTGGACATTTGGAGTGCAATGTTGCCTATAGTGGAAAAATACATATCTTCAAATAAAAACTACACAGAAGCATTCTATGAAACTTCTTTCTCATCTGTGTATTCAACTAATAGAGTTGAAACTTAGTTTTGATTGAGCAGTTCTGAAACACTCTTCCTGTAGAAACTGCAAGTGGACATTCTGAACGCAAAGGGTCCTATAGTAGAAAAAGGAATATCTTCAAATAAAAAGTACACAGAAGCATTCTGTGAAACTTCCTTCTGATCCGTGCATTCAACTAATGGGGTTGAACCTTAATTTGATTGAGGAGTTCTGAAACACTCTTTCTTTAGAAACCAGAAGTGGACATTCCGAGCAGTAAGTTGCCTATAATGGAAAATGGATTATCTTGAAATGAAAACTACTCAGAAGCATTCTCTGAAACTTCTTTCTGATCTGTGCATTCAAATAATAGATTTGAACCTTACGTTTGATTGAGGAGTTCTGAAACAATCTTTCTGTAGAAACCGCATGTGGAGATTCGGAGCGCTAAGCGGCCTATACTGGAGAAACGTGTATCTTCAAATAAAAACTACACAGAAGGATTCTGTGAAACTTCTTTCTGATCTGTGCATTCAACTAACAGAGTTGAACCTTACTGTTGATTGAGTAGTTCCGAAACTCTCTTTCTGAAGAAACCGCAAGTGGACACTCGGAGCGCTAAGGGGCCTATAGTGGAAATAATAATATCTTCAAATAAGAACTACACAGAAGCATTCTGTGAAACTACTTTCTGTTCTGTGCATTCAAGTAACGTAGTTGAACCTTGGTTTTGATTGAGCAGTTCCGAAACACTCTTTCTGTAGAAACTGCAAGTGGACGTTAGGAGCCCTTAGGGGCCTATAGTGGAAAAAGGAATATCTTCAAATAAAAACTACACAGAAGCATTGTGTGAAACTTCTCTCTGATCTGTGAATTCAACTAACAGAGTTGAACCTTACTTTTGATTGAGTAGTTCTGAAACACTCTTTCTGTATAAATTGCAAGCAGACATTCTGAGCGCTAAGGGACCTTTAGTGGAAAACGGAATATCTTCAAATAAAAACTACACAGAAGCATTCTGTGAAACTTCTTTCTGATCTGTGCATTCAACAAACAGTTTTGAACCTTACATTTGATTGAGCAGTTCTGAAACACTCTTTCTGTAGAAACTGCAAGAGTATATTTGGAGCGTTAAAGGGCCTATTGTGGAAAAAGGAATACCTTCAAATAAAAACTACAGAGCAGCATTCACTGAAACTTCTTTCTCATCTGTGCATTCAACTGACAGATTTGAACCTTACTTTTGATTGAGGAGTTCTGAACCACTCTTTCTGTGGAAACTTCAAGTGGACATTCAGAGCGCTAAACAGTCTATAGTGGAAAAAGGTACATCTTCAAATAAAAACTACACAGAAGCATTCTGTGAAACTTCTCTCTGATCTGTGCATTCAACTAACAAAGTTGAAACTTACTTTTGATTGAGCAGTTTTGAGACACTCTGTCTGTCAAAACTGCAAGTGGATATTCGGAGCGCTAAGGGGCCTATAGTGGAAAAAGGAATATCTTCAAATAAAAACTACACAGAAGCATTCTGTGAAACTTCTTTCTGATCTGTGCATTCAACTAACAGAGTTGAACCTTACTTTTGATTGTGTAGTTCTGGAACACCCTTTCTGTAGAAACTGCAAGCGGACATTCGGAGTGCTTACGTCCCTATAGTGGAAAAAGGAATATCTTCAAATAAAGACTACATAGAAGAATTCTGTGAAACTTCTTTCTTATCTGTGCATTCAACTAAAAGAGTTGAACCTTACTTTTGATTAAGCAGTTCTGAAACATTCTTTCTGTAGAAACTGCAAGCGTAGATTCGGAGTGCTAAGGGGCCTATAGTGGTAAAAGGATTATCATCAAATATAAACTACACAGAATCATTCTGTGAAACTTCTTTGTGATCTGTGCATTCAACTAATAGAGTTGAACCTTACTTTTGATTGAGGAGTTGTGAAACCCTCTTTCTGTAGAAACTGCAAGTTGACATTCGGAGAACTGATGGGCCTATAGTGCAAAAAGGAATGTCTTCAACTGAAAACTACAGAAAAGCATTCTGTGAAACTGCTTTCTGATCCGTGTATTCAACTAACCGAGGTTTACCTTAATTTTGATTGAGCAGTTCTGAATCACTCTTTCTGTAGAAACTCCAAGTGGACATTCGGAGCGCTAAGGGGTCTACAGTGGAAAAAGGAATATCTTCAAATAAAAACTACACAGGAGCATTCTGTGAAACTACTTTCTGATCTGTGCATTCAACTAACAGAGTTGAACCTTACGTTTGATTGAGGAGTTCTCAAACACTCTTTCTGTAGAAACTGCAAGCCGACGTTCGGAGCGCTAAGTGGCTTATTGTTGAAAAAGGAATAACTTCAAATAAAAATTGCACAGAAGCATTCTGTGAAACTTCCTTCTGATCTGTGCATTCAACTAACAGTGTTGAATCTTACTTTTGATTGAGCACTTCTGAAACACTCTTTCTTTTTTTTTTTAATTATTCTTCAGGGTTTTAGGGTACATTTGCACAATATGCAGGTCTGTTACATATGTATCAATGTGCCATGTTGATTTCCTGCACCCATTAACTCGTCATTTAGCATTAGGTGTATCTCCTAATGCTGTCCTTACCACCTCCCCCCACCCCACAACAGTCCCCGGAGTGTGATGTTCCCCTTCCTGTGTCCATGAGTTCTCATTGTTGAATTCCCACCTATGAGTGAGAACATGCAGTGTGTGGTTTTTCGTCCTTGCGATAGTTTACTGAGAAGGATGTTTTCCAGTTTCATGCATGTCCCTACAAAGGACACGAACTCATCATTTTTTATGGCTGCATAGTATTCCATGGTGTATATGTGCCACATTTTCTTAATCCAGTCTATCGTTGTTGGACATTTGGGTTGGTTCCAAGTCTTTGCTATTGTGAATAGTGCCGCAATAAACATACGTGTGCATGTGTCTTTATAGCAGCATGATTTATAGTCCTTTGGGTATATACCCAGGAATGGGATTGCTGGGGCAAATGGTATTTCTAGGTCTAGATCCCTGAGGAATCGCCACACTGACTTGCGAAATCGTTGAACTAGTTTACAATCCCACCAACAGTGTAAAAGTGTTCCTATTTCTCCACATCCTCTCCAGCACCTGTTGTTTCCTGATTTTTAATGATGGCCATTCTAACTGGTGTGAGATGGTATCTCACTGTGGTTTTGATTTGCATTTCTCTGATGGCCAGTGATAATGAGCATTTCTTCATGTGTTTTTTTGGCTGCATAAATGTCTTCTTTTGAGAAGTGTCTGTTCATGTCCTTTGCCCACTTTTCGATGGGGTTGTTTGTTTTTTTCTTGTAAATTTGTTTGAGTTTATTGTAGATTCTTGATATTAGCCCTTTGTCAGATGAGTAGGTTGCAAAAATTTTCTCCCATTCTGTAGGTTGCCTGTTCACTCTGATGGTAGTTTCTTTTGCTGTGCAGAAGCTCTTTAGTTTAATGAGATCCCATTTGTCGATTTTGCCTTTTGTTGCCATTGCTTTTGGTGTTTTGGACATGAAGTCCTTGCCCATGCCTATGTCCTGAATGGTATTGCCTAGGTATTCTTGTAGGATTTTAATGGTTTTAGGTCTAAAATTTAAGTCTTTAATCCATCTTGAATTAATTTTTGTATAAGGTGTAAGGAAGGGATCCAGTTTCAGCTTTCAACATATGGCTAGCCAGTTTTCCCAACACCATTTATTAAATAGGGAATCCTTTCCCCATTGCTTGTTTTTGTCAGGTTTGTCAAAGATCAGATAGTTGTAGATATGTGGCATCATTTCTGAGGGCTGTGTTCTCTTCCATTGATCTATGTCTCTGTTTTGGTACCAGTACCATGCTGTTTTGGTTACTGTAGCCTTGTAGTATAGTTTAAAGTCAGGTAGCGTGATGCCTCCAGCTTTGTTCTTTTGGCTTAGGATTGACTTGGCGATGCGGGCTCTTTTTTGGTTCCATATGAACTTTAAAGTAGTTTTTTCCAATTCTGTGAAGAAAGTCATTGGTAGCTTGATGGGGATGGCATTGAATCTATAAATTACCTTGGGCAGTATGGCCATTTTCACGATATTGATTCTTCCAACCCATGAGCATGGAATGTTCTTCCATTTGTTTGTATCCTCTTTTATTTCATTGAGCAGTGGTTTGTAGTTCTCCTTGAAGAGGTCCTTCACATCCCTTGTAAGTTGGATTCCTAGGTATTTTATTCCCTTTGAAGCAATTGTGAATGGTAGTTCACTCATGATTTGGCTCTCTGTTTGTCTGTGATTGGTGTACAAGAATGCTTGTGATTTTTGTACATTGATTTTGTATCCTGAGACTTTGCTGAAGTTGCTAATCAGCTTAAGGATATTTTGGGCTGGGACAATGGGGTTTTCTAGATATACAATCATGTCATCTGCAAACAGGGACAATTTGACTTCCTCTTCTCCTAATTGAATACCCTTTATTTCCTTCTCCTGCCTGATTGCTCTGGCCAGAACTTCCAGCACTACGTTGAATAGGAGTGGTGAGAGAGGGCATCCCTGTCTTGTGCCAGTTTTCAGAGGGAATGCTTCCAGTTTTTGCCCATTCAGTATGATATTGGCTGTGGGTTTGTCGTAGATAGCTCTTATTATTTTGAGATATGTCCCATCAATATGTAATTTATTGAGAGTTTTTAGCATGAAGGGTTGTTGAATTTTGTCAAAGGCGTTTTCTGCATCTATTGAGATAATCAAGTGTCCTCCCATAAAAGCTATTGAGAAGCATTCTGTTAAACTTCTTTCTAATCTGTACACTCATCTAACAGAGTTGGACAGTTCTTTTCATTGAGTAATTTTGAAACACGCATTTTCTGGAATCTACAAGTATACATTAGAGCGCTTTGAGGCCTATGGTGAAAAAGGAAGTATATTCGATTGGTGGAGCCAAGATGGCCGAATAGGAACAGCTCCGGTCTCCAGTTCCCAGCACCAGCGACACAGAAGACGGATGATTTCTGCATTTCTGCTTGAGGTACTGGTTTCATCTCACTAGGGATTGCCTAACAGTGGGTGCAGGACGGTCGGTGAAGCGCACTGTGCGCGAGCTGAAGCAGGGCGAAGCATTGCCTCACTCGGGAAGTGCAAGGGGTCAGGGTGTTCCCATTCCTAGTCAAAGAAAGGGGAAACAGACAGCACCTGGAATATCGGGTCAGTCCCATCCTAATACTGTGCTTTTTCAACGGGCCTGGAGAACGGCACACTAGGAGATTGTGTCCCGCACCTGGCTCGGAGGGTCCTATGCCCACGGAGTCTCACTGATTGCTAGCACAGCAGTCTGAGATCAAGCTGCAAGGCGGCAGTGAGGCTGGGGGAGGGGTGCCCGCCATGGCCCAGGCTTGCTTAAGTAAACAAAGCAGCCAGGAAGCTCCAAATGGGTGGAGCCCACCACAGCTCAAGGAGGCCTGCCTGCCTCTGTAGGCTGCACCTCTGGGGGCAGGGCACAGGCAAACAAAAACTCAGCAGGAACCTCCACAGTCTTAAATGTCCCTTTCTGACTGACAGCTTTGAAGAGAGTAGTGGTTCTCCCAGCACGCAGCTGGAGATCTGAGAACGGACAGACTGCCTCCTAAAGTGGGTCCCTCACCCCTGAGCAGCCTAACTGGGAGGCACCCCCCCAGTAGGGACAGACTGACACCTCATTCAGCCAGGTACTCCTCTGAGACAAAACTTTCAGAGGAACTACCAGACAGCTGAATTTGTGGTCTCACGAAAATCCGCTGTTCAGCAGGCACCGCTGCTGACACCCAGCCAAAAAGGGTGTGCAGTGGATCTCTAGTAAATTCCAACAGACCTGCAGCTGAGGGTCCTGTCTGGTAGAAGGAAAACTAACAAACAGAAAGGACATCTACACCAAAAACCCATCTGTACATCACCATCATCAAAGACAAAAAGTAGATAAAACCACAAAGATGGGGAGAAAACAGAGCAGAAAAACTGGAAACTCTAAAAAACAGAGCACCTCTCCTCCTCCAAAGGAACGCAGTTCCTCACCAGCAACGGAACAAAGCTGGATGGAGGATGACTTTGACGAGTTGAGAGAAGAAAGCTTCAGACGATCAAACTACACTGAGCTACGAGAGGAAATTCAAAACAATAGCAAAGAAGTTAAAAACTTTGAAAAAAAATTAGAAGAATGGATAACTAGAATAACCAATGGAGAGAAGGGCTTAAAGGAGCTGATGGAGGTGAAAGCCAAGTTTCGAGAACTATGCAAAGATTGCAGAAGCCTCAGTAGCAGATGCGATCAACTGGAAGAAAGGGTATCGCTGATGGAAGATGAAATGAATGAAATGAAGAGAGAAGGGAAGTTTAGAGAAAAAAGAATAAAAACAAATGAACAAAGCCTCCAAGAAAATTGGGACTATGTGAAAAGACCATACCTACGTCTGATTGGTGTACCTGAGAATGATGGGGAGAATGGAACCAAGTTGGAAAACTCTCTGCAAGATATTATCCAGGAGAACTTCTCCAATCTAGTAAGGCAGGCCAACATTCAGATTCAGGAAATACAGAGAAGGCCACAAAGATATTCCTCGAGAAGAGCAACTCAAAGACACATAACTGTCAGATTCACCAAAGTTGGAATGAAGGAAAAAATGTTAAGGGCAGCCAGAGGGAAAGGTCGGGTTACCCACAAAGGGAAGCCCATCAGACTAACAGCTGATCTCTCGGCAGAAACTCTACAAGCCAGAAGAGAGTGGGGGCTGATATTCAACATTCTTAAAGGAAGGTATTTTCAACACAGAATTTCCTATCCTGCCAAACAAAGCTTCATAAGTGAAGGAGAAATAAAATACTTTACAGACAAGCAAACGCTTAGTGATTTTGTCACCACCAGGCCTGCCCTAAAAGAGCTCCTGAGGAAGCACTAAACATAGAAAGGAACAATCGGTACCAGCCACTGCAAAAACACGCAAAATTGTAAACACCATCAAGGCTAGGAAGAAACTGCAGCAACTAACGAGCAAAATAACCAACTAACATCATAATGACAGGATCAGATTCACACATAACAATATTAACATTAAATGTAAATGGGCTAAATGCTCCAATCAAAAGATACAGACCGGCAAACTGGATAAGGAGTCAAGACCCATCAGTGTGCCATATTCAGGAAACACATCTCACGTGCAGAGACACACATAGAATCAAAATAAAGGGATGGAGGAAGATCTATCAAGCAACTGGAAAACAAGAAAAGGCACGGGTTACAATCCTAGTCACTGATAAAATAGATTTAACCAACAAAGATCAAAAGAGACAAAGAAGGGCATTACATAATGGTAAAGGGATCAACTCAACAAGAAGAGCTAACTATCCTAAATATATATGCACCCAACACAGGAGCACCAAGATTCATAAAGCAAGTCCTGAAACACTCTCTCTGTAGAAACTGCAAGTGGACATTCGGAGCACTTAGGGGCCTATAGTGGAAAAGGAATATCTTCAAACAAAAACTACACAGAAGCATTCTGTGAAACTTCTTTCTGATCTGCGCATTCAACTAACAGAGTTGAACCTTGCTTTTTATTGAGCAGTTCTGAAACACTCTTTCTGTAGAAACTGCAAGTAGATATTCGGAGCGCTAAGGGGCCTATAGTGGAAAAATGAATATCTTCAACTAAAAACTACACAGAAGCATTCTGTTAAACTTCTTTCTGATCTGTGCATTCAACTAACAGAGTTGAACTTTACTTTTGATTGAGGAGTACTGAAAAACTCTTTCTGTAGAAACTGCAAGCGGATATTCGGAGCGCTAAGGTACCTATAGTGGAAAAAGGAATATCTTCAAATAAAAACCACACAGAAGCATTCTGGGAAACTTCTTTCTGTTCTGTGCATTCAACTAACAGAGTTGAACCTTACTTTTGATTGAGCAGATCTGAAACACACTTTCTGAAGAAACTGCAATTGGACTTCGGAAAGCTAAGGTAACTACATTGGAAAAAGGAATATCTTCAAATAAAAACTACACAGAAGCATTCTGTGAAACTTCTTTCTGATCTGTGCATTCAAATAACAGAGTTGAACCTTACTTTTGATTGAGCAGTTATGAAACACTCTTTCTGTTGAAATTGCAAGTGGAAACTCAGAGCGCTAAGGGGCCTATAGTGGAAAAAGGAATATCTTCAAATAAAAACTACACAGAAAAAATCTGTGAAACTTCTTTATGATCTGTGCATTCAACTGACAGAGTTGAACTTTACTTTTGATTGAGGAGTTCTGAAACACTCTTTCTGTAGAAACTGCAAGTGGACATTCGGAGCGCTAAGGGGCCTACAGTGGAAAAAGGAATATCTTCAAATGAGAACTACACAGAAGCATTCTGTGAAACTACTTTCTGTTCTGTGCATTCAAGTAAAAGAGGTGAAACTTACTTTTGACTGAGCTGTTCTGAAACACTCTTTCTGTAGAAACTGCAAGCGGATATACGGAGCACTAAGGGACCTATAGTGGAAAAAGGAATATCTCCAAATATAAACTACACAGAAGCATTCTCAGAAATTTCCTTCTGAACTATGCATTCAACTAACAGAGTTGAACCTTACTTTGGATTGAGCAGTTCTGAAACCCTCTTTCTGTAGAAACTGCAAGTGGACATTCGGAGCACTTAGGGGCCTATAATGGAAAAAGGAATACCTTCAAATAAAAACTACACAGAAGCATTCTGTGAAACGTCTTTCTGATCTGTGCATTGAACTAACAGATTTGAACCTTACTTTTGATTGAGCACTTCTGAAACACTCTATCTGTAGAAACTGCAAGTGGACATTCGGAGAGCTAAGGGGCCTGTAGGGGAAAAAGGAGTATTTTCAATTAAAAACTACACAGAAGCATTCTGTGAAACCTCTTTCTGATCTGTGCATACAACTATCAGAGTTGAACCGTACTTTTCATTGAGCAGTTCTGAAAAACTCTTTCTGTAGAAACTGCAAGAGCACATTCGGAGCACTATGGGGCCTATAGTGGAAAAAGGAATATCTTCTAATAAAAACTACACAGAAGCATTCTGTGAAACTTCTTTCTGATCAGGGCATTCAATTAACAGATTTGAACCTTACTTTTCATTGAGGAGTTCTGAAACACTCTTTCTGTAGAAACTGCAAGCAGACATTCAGAGTGCAATAGGGCCAATAGTGGAAAAAGGAATGTCTTCAAATAAAAACTACACAGAAGCATTCCGTGAAACTTCTTTCTGTTCTGTGAATTCAGGTAACAGAGTTGAACATTACTTTTGATGGAGCAGTTCTGAAACACTCTTTCTTTAGAAACTGCAAGTGGACGTTCGGAGTGCTAATGGACCTGTAGTGGAAAAGGGAATATCTTCAAATAAAAACTACACAGAAGCATTCTGTGAAACTTCTTTCTGATCTGTGCATTCAACTAACAGAGTTGAAACTTAGTTTTGATTGAGCAGTTCTGAAACTCTCTTTCTGTAGAAACTGCCAGCGGACATTCGGAGCGCTAATGGGCCTACAGAGGAAAAAGGAATATCTTCAAAATAAAAGTACACAGAAGCATTCTATGAAACTACTTACTAGTCTGTGGATTCAAATAACAGAGTTGAACCTTTCCTTTGATTGAGCAGTTCTGAAACACTCTTTCTGTAGAAACTGCAGGTGGACATTCGGAGTGCTAAGGGGCCTACAGTGGAAAAAGGAATATCTTCAAATAAAAAATACAGAGAAGCATTCTGTGAAACTTCCTTCTGATCTGTGCTTTCAAATAACAGAGTTGAACCTTAGTTTTGATTAAGCAGTTCTGAAACCCTCTTTCTGTAGAAAATGTAAGTGGACATTATGCGCTAAGGGCCCTATAGTGGAAAAAGGAGTATCCTCAAATAAAAACTACACAGAAGAATTCTGTGAAACTTCTTCCTGATCTGTGCATTCAACTAACAGAGTTGAACATTGCTTTTGATTGAGCAGTTCTGAAACACTCTTTCTGTAGAAACTGCAAGTGCACATTCGGAGCGTTATGGGGCCTATAATGGAAAAAGGAATATCTTCAAATAAAAACTACACAGAAGCCTTCCGTGGAACTCCTTTCTGATCTGTGCATTCAACTAACAGAATTGAGCCTTAATTTGATTAAGGAGTTCTGAAACATTGTTTCTGTAGAAACTGTAAGTGGACATTAGGAGCGCTAAGGGGACTATAGTGGAAAAAGGATTATCTTCAAATAAAAACTACACAAAGCATTCTGTGAAACTTCTTTCTGATCTGTGCATTCAAATAACAGAGAGGAACCATAATTTTGATTGAGGAGTTCTGAAACAATCTTTCTGTAGAAACTGCAAGTGGACATTTGGAGCGTTAAGGGGACTAAAGTGGAAAAAGGAATACCTACAAATAAAAATTACCCAGAGGCATTCTGTGAAACTTTTTTCTGATCTGTGCATGGAAGTAACAGAGTCGAACCTTACTTTTGATTGAGGAGTTCTAAAACACCCTTTCTGTAGAAACTGCAAGTGGACATTCGGAACGCTAAGTGTCTATAGTGGAAAAAGTAATATCCTCAAATAAAAACTACACAGAAGCATTCTGTGAAACTACTTTCTGATCGGTGCATTCAACTAACAGAGTTGAACCTTACTTTTCATTGAGGAGTTCTGAAGCACTCTTTCTGTAAAAACCGCAGGTGGACATTCGGAACGCTACGTGGCCTATAGTGGAAAAAGGAATATTTCAAATAAAAACTACAAAGAAGCATCCTGTGGAACTTCTTTCTGATCTGTGCATTCAACTAACAGAGTTGAACCTTACTTTTGATGGAGGAGTTCTGAAACTCTGTTTCTGTAGAAACTGCAATGGACATTCGGAGTGCTGAGGGGCCTATAGTGGGAAAAGGAATATCTTCAAATAAAAACTAAACAGAAACATTCTGTGGAACTTCTTTCTGATCTGTGCATTCAACTAACAGAGTTGAACCTTACTTTTTATTGTGCAGTTCTTAAAAACTCTTTCTGTAGAAACTGCAAGTGGGCACACGGAGATTTCAGGGGCGTATACTGTAAAAAGGAATATCGTCAAATTAAAAACTACACAGATGCATTCTGTGAAACTTCTTTCTGATCTGTGCATTCAACTCACAGAGTTGAACCTTACATTTGATTGTTCAGTTCTGAAACACTCTTTCTGTAGAAACTGCAAGTGGACATTAGGAGTGCTAAGCATCCTGTACTAGAAAAAGTAATATCTTCAAATAAAAACTACTCAGAAAAATTCTGTCAAACTTCGTTCTGATGGGTGCATTCAACTAACAGTGTTGAACCTCACTTTTCATTGAAGAGTTCTGATACACTCTTTCTGTAGGATCCACAAGTGGACATTCGGAACTATAAGGGGCCTATACTAGAAAAAGGAATATCTTCAAATAAAAACTACACAGAAGCATTCTGTGAAACTTCTTTCTGATCTGTGCATTCAGCTAACAGAGCGGAACCTTACATTTGATTGAGCAGTCCTGAAACGCTCTTTCTGTAGAAACTGCAAGTGGACATTCGGAGCGCTACAGATCCGAAAGTGGAAAAAGGAATGTCT
The DNA here is from genome assembly GCF_006542625.1 of Nomascus leucogenys. Taxonomy (NCBI): domain Eukaryota; kingdom Metazoa; phylum Chordata; class Mammalia; order Primates; family Hylobatidae; genus Nomascus; species Nomascus leucogenys. The sequence continues at coordinate 130,002 of NW_022096898.1, forward strand.
TCAAATAAAAACTACACAGAAGGATTCTGTGGAACTTCTATCCGATCTGTGCATTCAACTAAGAGAGGTGAACCTTGCATTTAACTGAGGAGTTCTGAAACACTCTTTCTGTAGAAACCGCTAGGGGACATTCGGAGCACTAAATGGCTTACAGAGTAAAATGGAAGATCTTCAAATAAAAACCACAGTGAAGCAATCTGTGAAACTTCTTTCTGATCTGTGCACTCAACTAACAGAGTTGACCCTTACTTTTAATTGAGGAGTTCTGAAACATTCTCTCTGTAGAAACTGCAAGTGGACATTCGGGGCGCTGAGGGTCCTATAGTGGAAAAAAAGAATAGCATCAAATAAACACTACAGAGGAGCATTCTGTGAAACTTCTTTCTCATCTGTGCATTCAACTAACAGAGTGGAACCTTACTTTTGATTGAGCAGTTCTGAAACACTCTTTCTGTAGAAACAGCAAGTGGACATTCGGAGGGCTGAAGGGCCTATAGTGGAATTAAAGAATACCTTAAATAAAAACTACAGAGAAGTATTCTGTGAAAATTCTATCTGATCAGTGCATTTAACTAATAGAGTTGAAACTTACTTTTGATTGAGCAGTTCTAAAACACTCTTTCTGTAGATACAGCAAATGGACATTCGGAGCACTTAGGGGCCTTTAGTGGAAAAAGGAATATCTTCAAATAAAAACTACACTGAAGCATTCTGTGAAAATTCATTCTGATCTGTGCATTCAACTAACAGAGTTGAACCTTACTTTCTATTGAGCAGTTCTGAAACACTCTTTCTGTAGTAATTGCAAGTGGACATTCAGAGCACTAAGGGAACTATAGTGGAAAAAGGAATATCTTAAAATAAAAACTACACAGAAGCATTCTATGAAACTTCTTTCTGATCTGTGCATTCAACTAACAGATTTGAAGCTTACTTTTGATTGAGCAGTTCTGAAACAATCTTTCTGTAGAAACTGCAAGTGGACATTCAGAACGATAAGAGGCCTATAGTGGAAAAAGGAATATCGTCACATAAAAACTACACAGAAGCATTCTGTGAATCTTCTTTCTGATCTGTGCATTCAACTAACAGAGTTGAACCTTAGTTTTGACTGAGCAGTTCTGAAACACACTTTCTATAGAAACTGCAAGCAGAAACTCAGAACGCAAAGGCCCAATAGTGGAAAAAGGAATACCTTCAAATAAAAAATACACTGAAGCATACTGTGAAACCTCTTTATTATCTGTGCATTTAACTAACAGAGTTGAAAATTACTTTTAATTGACCAGTTTTGAAACACTCTTTCTGTAGCGACTGCAAGTGGACATTCGGAGCACTTAGGGGCCTATAGTGGAAAAAGGAATATCTTCAAATAAAAACTACGCAGAAGCATTCTGTGAAAAGTCTTTCTGATCTATGCATTCATCTAACAGAGTTGAACCTTACATTTGATTGAGCAGTTCTGAAACACTCTTAGTGTAGAAGCTGCAATTGGAATATCTGAGGGCTAAGGGGCCTATAGTGGTAAAAGGAATATCTTCAATTACAAACTACAATGAAGCATTCTGTGAAACTCCTTTGCGATCTGTGCATACAAGTCAAAGTGTTAAAGCGAATTTTGATTGAGCAGTTCTGAAACACTCTTTCTGTAGAAACTGTATGTGGACATTCGTAGCGCTAGGGGGCCTTTAGTGGAATAAATGAATAGCTTCAAATAAAATCTACAGAGAAGCATTCTGTGAAACTCCTTTGTGATCTGTGCATACAACTAAAAGTGTTGATCCATACTTTTGACAGAGCAGTTGTGAAACACTCTTTCTGTAGAAACTGCAAGCGGACATTCATAGCGCTAAGGGGCGTAGAGTGGAAAAAGGAATATATTCAAATAAAAACTACACAGAAACATTGTGTGAAAATTCTTTCTGATCTGAGCATTCATCTAACAGGGTTCAACCTTACTTTTGATTGAGCAGTTCTGAAACACTCTTTCTGTAGAGACTGAAAGCTGACATTCCGAGCACTGAGGGGCCTTTAGTGGAAATAGTAATGTCTTCAAATAAAAACTACACAGAAGCATTCCGTGAAAGTCCTTTCTGATCTGTACATTCAACTAACAGAGTAGAGCCTTAATTTGATGGAGGAGTTCTGAAACCAGTTTCTGTAGAAACTCCAAGTGGACATTAGGAGCACTAAGGGGACTATAGAGGAAAAAGGAACATCTTCAAATAAAAACTGCAGAGAAGCATTCTGTGAAACTTCTTTCTGATCTGTGCATTCAAATAACAGAGAAGAACCTTAATTTTGATTGAGGAGTTCTGAAACAATCTTTCTGTAGAAATGGCAAGTGGATATTTGGAGCGCTAAGCGTATTATAGTGGAAAAAGGAATATCTTCAAATAAAAATTACTCAGAGGCATTCTGTGAAACTACTTTCTGATCTGTGCATTCAACTAACAGAGTTGAACCTTACTTTTGATTGAGGAGTTCTGAAACACTCTTTCTGTAGAAACTGCAACAGGATATTCGGAGCGCTAAGGGGCCCATGGTGGAAAAAGGAATATCTTCAAATAAAAACCACACAGAAGCATTCTGTGAAATTTCTTTCTTATCTGTGCATGCAACTAACAGTGTTGAACCTTACTTTTGATTGAGAAGTTCTGAAACACTCTTTCTGTAGAAACTGCAAGTGGACGTTCGGAACGCTAAGCGGCCTATAGTGGAAAAAGGAATATCTTCAAATAAAAACTACTCAGAAGCATTCTGTGAAACTTCTTTCTGATCGGTGCATTCAACTAACAGAGTTGAACATTACTTTTCACTGATGAGTTCTGAAACACTCTTTCTGTAGAAACCACAGGTGGACATTCGGAATGCTATGTGGCCTATAGTGGAAAAAGGAATATTTCAAATAAAAACTACACAGAAGCATTCTGTGAAACATATTTCTGATGTGTGCATTCAGCTAACAGAGCTGAACCTTTCCTTTGATTGAGCAGTTCTGAAACACACTTTCTGTAGAAACTGCAATTGGACATTCGGAGTGCTGAGGGGCCTATAGTGGAAAAACAATATCTTCAAATAAAAACTAAATAGAAGCATTCTGTGAAACTTCTTTCTGATCTGTGCATTCAACTAACAGAGTTGAACCTTACTTTTCATTGCGCAGTACTCAAACACTCTTTCTGTAGAAACCGCAATTGGACATACGGAGCGATTAGCGGCCTATAGTGGAAAAAGGAATATCGTCAAATAAAAACTACACAGAAGCATTCTGTGAAGCTTCTTACTGATCTGTGCATTCAACTAACAGAGTTGAACCTTACTTTTGATTGTGCAGTTCTGAAACACTATTTCTGTAGAATCTGGTAGCGGACATTCAGAGCACTAAAGGGCCCACATTGGAAAAAGAAATGTCTTCAAATGAAAACTACACAGAAGAATTCTCTGAAACTTCGTTCTGATGGGTGCATTCAACTAACAGAGTTGAACCTCACTTTCGATTCAAGAGTTCTGAAACACTCTTTCTGTAGAAACCGCAAGCGGACATTCGGAACTATAAGGGCCCTATACTAGAAAAAGGAATATCTTCAAAAAAAACTACACAGAAATATTCTGTGAAACTTCTTTCTGATCTGTGCTTTCAGCTAACAGAGCCTAACCTTACTTTTGATTCAGCAGTTCCAAAACACCCTTTGTGTAGAAACTGCAAGTGGACATATGGAGCGCTACAGGGCCTATAGTGGAAAAAGTAATGTCTTCAAATAAAAACTACACAGAAGGATTCTGTGGAACTTCTTTCTGATCTGTGCATTCAACTAACAGAGTTGAACCTTACCTTTAACAGAGGAGTTCTGAAACACTCTTTCTGTAGAAACTGCAAGTGGATATTCGGAGCACTTAGGGGCCTATAGTGGAAAAAGTTATACCTTCAAATAAAAACTACGCAGAGGCATTCTGTGAAACTTCTTTCCGATCTACACATTCATCTAACAGAGTTGAACCTTACATTTGATTGAGCAGTTCTGAGACACTCTTTCTGTAGAAACTGAAATTGGACGTTCAGAGCGCTAAGTGGTCTATAGTGGAAAAAGGAATATCTTCAAATAAAATCTACACAGAATCATTCTGTGAAACTCCTTTCTGATCTGTGCATACAACTAACGGAGTTGAACCGTACTTTTGATTGAGCAGTTCTGAAACACGCTTCCTGTAGAAATTGAAAGCAGACGTTTGGAGGGCTAAGTGGTCTATAGTGGAAAAAGGAATATCTTCAACTTAAAACAACACAGAAGCATTCTGTGAAACTTATTTGTGATCTGTGCATTCATCTAACAGATTTGAAACTTATTTTTGATTGAGCAGTTCTGAAACACGCTTTCTGTAGTAAATGAAAGCGGACATTTGGACCTTTGAGGGGCCTACAGTGGAAAAAGGAATGTCTTCAAATACAAACTACACAGAAGCATTCTCTGAAACTTCTATCTGATCTGTGCATTCACCTAACAGAATTGAAACTTACTTTTGATTCAGGAGTTCTGAAACACTCTTTCTATAGAAACTGCAAGTGCACATTCAGAGCGCTAAGGGGCCTATAGAGGAAAAAGGAATATCTTCAAATAAAAACTACACAGAAGCATTCTGTGAAACCCCTTTCTGATCTGTGCATTCAACTAACAGAGACGAAAGTTAATATGATTGAGGAGTTTTGAAACACCGTTTCTGTAGAAACTGCGAGTGGACATTAGGAGCGCTAAGGGGACTATAGTGGAAAAAGGAATATCTTCAAATAAAAACTACACAGAAGCATTCTGTGAAACTTCTTTCTGTTCTGTGCATTCAACTTACAGAGTTGAACCTTATTTTTGATTGAGGAGTTCTAAAACACTCCTTCTGTAGAAACTGCAAGTGGACATTAGGAGCACTAAGGGAACTATAGAGGAAAAAGAAATATCTTCAAATAAAAAGTACACAGAAGCATTGTGTGAAACATTTTTCTGATGTGTGCATTCAACTAACAGAGTTGAACCTTGCTTTTCATTGAGTAGTTTTGAAACACTGTTTCTGTACAAACTGCACGTGGATATTCGGAGCACAAAGGGGCCTATTGTGGAAAAAGGAATATCTTCAAATAAAAACTGCACAGAAGCATTCTGTAAAACTTCTTTCCGATCTGTTCATTCAACTAACAGAGTTGAACCTTGCTTTTGATTGAGGATATCTGAAACACTCTTTCTGTTGGAAACTGCAGGTGGATATTCGGAAAGCTAAGGAGGCTATATTGGAAAAAGGAATGTCTTCATCTAAAAACTACACAGAAGCATTCTGTGAAACTTCTTTCTGATCTGTGCATTCAACTAACGGTGTTGAACATTTCTTTTTATTGTGCAGTTCTGAAAAACTCTTTCTGTAGAAACTGCAATTGGACAATTGGAGTACACAGGGGCCTAGAGTGGAATAAGGAATATCTTCAAATAAAAACTACACAGAAGCATTCTGTGAAACAGCTTTCTGTTCTGTGCATTCAACTAACAGATTTGAAGCGTACTTTTGATTGAGCTGTTCTCAAACACTTTTTCTTTAGAAACCGCAAGTGGACGTTCCGAGCGCTAAGTGGCCTACAGTGGAAAAAGGAATATCTTCAAATAAAAACTACACAGAAGCATTCTGTGAAACATCTTTTTGTTCTGTGTATTCAACAAACAGAGTTGAACCTTACTTTTTTTTGAGCAGTTCTGAAACACTCTTTCTGTTGAAACTGCAAGTGGATATTCTGAGTGCTAAGGGGTCTATCGTGGAAAAAGGGATATCTTCAAATAAAAACTACAGCGAAGCATTCTCTGAAACTGCTTTCTGATCTGTGCATTCAACTAACAGACTTGAAACTTACTTTTGATTGAGCGGTTCTGAGACACTCCATAGAAACTGCAAGTGGACATTCGGAACGCTTAGGGGCCTATAGTGGAAAAAGAAATATCTTCAAATAAAAACTACACAGAAGCATTCTGTGAAACTACTTTCTGTTCAGTGCATTCAACAAACAGGGTTGTACCTTACTTTTGAATGAGCAGTTCTGAAACATTCTTTCTATAGAAACTGCAACTTGACAATCGCAGCGGTAAGGGTCCTATAGTGGAAGAAGGAATATCTTCAAATAAAAACAACACAGAAGTATTCTGTGAAACTTCTTTCTGTTCTGTGCATTCAACTAACAGAGTTGAATCTTACTTTATATTGATCAGTTTGGAAACACTCTTTCTGTAGAAACTGCTAGTGGACATTCTGAGTGCTAAGGGGCCTCAAGTGGAAAAAAGAATATCTTCAAATAAAAACTACACAGAAGCATTCTGTGAAACTTCTCTCTGTTCTGTGCATTCAACTAAGGGAGTTGAAGCTTACTTTTGATTGAGCACTTCTGAAACACTCTTTCTGTAGAAACTGCAAGTGGATATTCAAAACGCTAAGGGGCCTATAGTGGTAAAAGGAATATCTTCAAACAAAAACTACACAGAGGCATTCTGTGAAACTTCTTTCTGTTCTGAGCATTCAACTAACAGAATTGAAGCTTAGTTTTGATTGAGCACTTCAGAAACTCTGTTTCTGTACAAACTGCTAGTGGACATTCGGAGTGCTTTGGGGCCTATAGTGGAAAAAGGAATATCTTCAAATAAAAACTACACAGAAGCATTCTGTGAAACTTCTTTCTGTTCTGTGCATTCAACTAACAGAGTTGTAGGTTTCTTTTGATTGAGGAGTTCTGAAAGAATCTTCCTGTAGAAACAGCAGGTGGACATTCGGAGCGCTAATGGGCTATAGTGGAAAAAGTAATATCTTCAAATAAAAACTACACAGAAGCATTCTGTGAAACTTCTCTCTGTTCTGTGCATTCAACTAACAGAGTTAAAACTTACTTTTGATTGAGCACTTCTGAAACTCTCTTTCTGTAGAAACTGCATGTGGACATGCAGAGCGCTAAGGGGCCTGTAGTGGAAAAAGGAATATCTTCAAACAAAACTACACAGAAGCATTCTGTGAAACTTCTTTCTGTTCTGTGCATTCAACTAACAGAGTTGAACCATACTTTTGATTGAGCAGTTCTGAAACATTCTTTCTGTAGAATTTGGAAGTAGACATTCTGAGCACAAAGGGACCTATAGTTGAAAGGGGAATATCTTCAAATAAAAACTACACAGAAGCGTTTTCTCAAACTTCTTTCTAGTCTGTGGATTCAACTAACAGAGTTGAACCTTACTTTTGATTGAGCAGTTCTGAAAATCTTTTTCTGTAGAAACTGCAAGTGGACATTCGGAGTGCTAAGGGGCCTACAGTGGAAAAAGGAATATCTTCAGATAAAAACTACACAGAAGCATTCTGTGAAACTTTTTTCTGATCCATGAGTTGAACTAACGGATTTGAACCTTAGTTTTGATTGAGGAGTTCTGAAACACTCTTTCTGTAGAAACTGCAAGTGGACATTCGAAGCGCTAAAGGGCCTATAGTGCAAAAAGGAATATCTTCAAACACAGAGTTCACAGAAGCATTCTGTGAAACTTCTTTCTGGTCTGTGCATTCAACTAACAGTGTTGAACTTTACTTTTGATTGAGCAGTTCTGAAACACACTTTCATTAGACACTGGAAGTGGACATTCGGAGGGCTAAGGGGACTATAGTGGAAAAAGGAATATCTTCAAATAAAAACTACACAGAAGCATTCAGTGAAACTTCTTTCTGATCTGTGCATTCAACTATCAGAGTTGAACCTTACTTTTGATGGAGGTGTTCTGAAACACTCTTTGTGTAGAAACTGCAACTGGACATTCAGAGAGCTAAGGGTCCTATGTTGGAAAAGGAACATTTTCAAATGAAAACTACACAGAAGCATTCTGTGAAACGTCCTTCTGATCTGTGCATTCAACAAACAGAGTTGAAACATACTTTTGACTGAGCAGTTCTGAAACACACTTTCTGTAGAAACTGCAAGTGGACATTCGGAGCGCAAAGGGCCCAATAGTGGAAAAAGCAATACCTCCAAATAAGCAATACACTTAAGCATTCTGTGAAACTTCTTTCTGATCTATGTATTCATCTAACAGAGTTGAACCTTACGTTTCATTGAGCAGTTCTGAAACACTCTTAGTATAGAAGCTGCAAGTGGACTTTGCGAGCGCTAAGGGGCCTATAGTGGTAAAAGGATTATCTTCAATTAAAAACTACACGGAAGCATTCTGTGAAACACCTTTGTGATCTGTGCATACAAGTAAAATTGTTGAACCAAATTTTGATTCAGCAGTTCTGAAACACTCTTTCTGTAGAAACTGTATGCGGACATTCATAGCGCTAGGGGGCCTTTAGTGGAAAAAGGAATATCTTCAAATAAAAACCACACAGAAGCATTCTGTGAAACTTCTTTCTCATCTGTGCATTCAGCTAACAGAGTTGAAACTTACTTTTGATTCAGGAGTTCTGAAACACTCTTTCTGTAGAAACTGCAAGTGGACTTTCGGAGCGCTATGGGGCCTATAGTGGAATAAATGAATAGCTTCAAATAAAATCTACAGAGAAGCATTCTCTGAAACTCCTTTGTGATCTCTGCATACAACCAAATGTGTTGATCCGTACTTTTGATTGAGCAGTTCTGAAACACTCTTTCTGTAGAAACTGCAAGTGGACATTGAGAGCGCTGAAGGGCCTATAGTGGAATAAAAGAACAGCTTCAAATAAAAACTACAGAGAAGCATTCTGTGAAACTACTTTCTGATCTGTGCATACAACTAAAACTGTTGATCCGTACTTTTGATTGAGCAGTTCTGAAACACTCTTTCTGTAGAAACAGCCAGCAGACATTCGTAGCACTATGGGGCGTATAGTGGAAAAAGGAATATCTTCAAATAAAAACTACACAGAACCATTGTGTGAAAACATTTTCTGGTCTGAGCATTCACCTAACAGAGTTCAACCTTACTTTTGATTGAGCAGTTCTGATATACTCTTTCTGTAGAAACTGACAGCTGACATTACGAGCACTGAGGGGCCTTTAGTGGAAATAGTAATGTCTTCAAATAAAAACTACCCAGAAGCATACCATGAAACTTCTTTCTGATCTGTGCATTCAGCTAACAGAGTTGAAACTTACTTTTGATTCAGGAGTTCTGAAACAATCTTTCTGAAGAAACTGCAAGTGGACATTCGGAGCACTAAGGGGCCTACAGTGCAAAGAGAAATATCTGCAAATAAAAACTACACAGAAGCATTCCGTGAAACTCCTTTCTGATCTGTGCATTCAACTAACAGAGTAGAGCCTTAATTTGATTGAGGGGTTCTGAAACACACTTTCTGTAGAATCTGCAAGTGGACATTCGGAGCACAATCGGGCCAATAGTGGAAAAAGGGATATCTCCGAATAAAAACTACACAGAAGCATTCTGTGATACTTCTTTCTGTTCTGTGAATTCAACAAACAGAGGTGAACCTTAATTTTGATTCAGGAGTTCTGAAACTATCTTTCTGTAGAAACTGCAAGTGGATATTTGGAGCGCTAAGAGAATTATAGTGGAAAAAGGAATAACTTCAAATAAAAATTATACAGAGGCATTCTGTGAAACTACTTTCTGATCTGTGCATTCAACTAACAGAGTTGAACCATACTTTTGATTGAGGAGTTCTGAAACACTCATTATGCAGAAACTGCAGCAGGATATTTGCAGCGCTAAGGGGCCTAAGGTGGAAAAAGCAATATCTTCAAATAAAAACTACACAGAAGCATTCTGTGAAACTTCTTTCTGATCTGTGCATTCAACTAATAGAGTCGAACCTTACCTTTTATTGCGCAGTTCTTAGACACTCTTTCTGTAGAAACCGCCATTGGACATACGGAGCGATCAGCGGCCTAGAGTGGAAAAAGGAATATCGTCATATAAAAACTACACAGAAGCATTCTGTGAAACTACTTTCTGATCTGTGCATTCAACCAACAGAGTTGAACCTTACTTTTGATTGTGCAGTTCTGAAACACTCTCTGTAGAATCTGCTAGTGGACATTCAGAGCGGTAAGGGGCCCATAGTGGAAAAAGGAATATCTTCAAATAAAAACTACACAGAAGTAGACTGTGAAACTTATCTCTGATCTGTGCATTCAACTAACAGAGTTGAACCTGACGTTTGATTGAGCAGTTCTGAAACACTCCTTCTGTAGAAAGTGCAAGTGGACATTCAGAGCGCTGTGGGGCCTATAGTGGAAAAAGGAATATCCTTAAATAAAACCTACACAGAAGCATTCTGTGAAACTTCTTTCTGATCTGTGCATTCAACTAACAGAGCTGAACCTTACTTTTGATTGAGCAGTTCTGAAACACTCGTTCTGTAGAAACTGAAAGTGGACATTCGGAGCGATAAGGGGCCTATAGTGGAAAAAGGAATGTCTTCAGGTAAAAACTACAAAGAAGCATTCTGTGAAACTTCTTTCTGATCTGTGCATTCAGCTAACAGAGCTTAACCTTTCTTTTGATTGAGCAGCTCTGAAACACTCTTTCTGTAGAAACTGCAAGTGGACATTTGGAGCGCTAAAAGTCCTGTACTGGAAAAAGGAATATGTTCAAATAAAAACTACACAGAAGAATTCTGTGAAACTTCTTTCTGATGGGCGCATTCAGCTAACAGAGTTGAACCTCACTTTTGATTGAGCAGTTCTGAAACAGTCTTTCTGTAGAAACCACAAGCGGACATTTGGAAGTATAAGGGGCCAGTAGTAGAAAGAGGAATATCTTCAAATAAAAACTACACAGAAGGATTCTGTGAAACTTCTTTCTGATCTGTGCATTCAGCTAACAGAGCTGAACCTTACTTTTGATTCAGTAGTTCTGAAACACCCTTTCTCTAAAAACTGCAAGTGGACATACGGAGCGCTAAGGGGCCTATAGTGGAAAAAGGAATATCTCCAAATAAAAACTACACAGAAGCATTCTGTGAAACTATTTTCTGATCTGTGCATTCAACTAACAGAGTAGAGCCTTAATTTGATTGAGGAGTTCTGAAACACTCTTTCTGTAGAATCTGCATGTGGACATTCAGAGCACAAAGGGGCCAATAGTGGAAAAAGGAATATCTCCGAATAAAAACTACACAGAAGCATTCTGTGAAACTACTTTCTGTTCTGTGAATTCAAGAAACAGAGTTGAACCTCAATTTTGATTGAGGAGTTCTGAAACTATCTTTCTGTAGAAACTGCAAGTGGATATTTGGAGCGCTAAGAGAATTATAGTGGTAAAACGAATAACTTCCAATAAAAATTATACAGAGGCATTCTGTGAAACTACTTTCTGATCTGTGCATTCAACTAACAGAGTTGAACCATACTTTTGATTGAGGAGTTCTGAAACTCTCATTATGTAGAAACTGAAGCAGGATATTTGGAGCGCTAAGGGGCCTAAGGTGGAAAAAGCAATGTCTTCAAATAAAAACTACACAGAAGCATTCTGTGAAACTTCTTTCTGATCTGTGCATTCAACTAATAGAGTCGAACCTTACCTTTTATTGCGCAGTTCTTAGACACTCTTTCTGTAGAAACCGCCATTGGACATACGGAGCGATCAGCGGCCTAGAGTGGAAAAAGGAATATCGTCATATAAAAACTACACAGAAGCATTCTGTGAAACTACTTTCTGATCTGTGCATTCAACCAACAGAGTTGAACCTTACTTTTGATTGTGCAGTTCTGAAACACTCTCTGTAGAATCTGCTAGTGGACATTCCGAGTGGTAAGGGGCCCATAGTGGAAAAAGGAATATCTTCAAATAAAAACTACACAGAAGTATACTGTGAAACTTATCTCTGATCTGTGCATTCAACTAACAGAGTTGAACCTAACCTTTGATTGAGCAGTTCTGAAACACTCCTTCTGTAGAAAGTGCAAGTGGACATTCGGAGTGCTGTGGGGCCTATAGTGGAAAAAGGAATATCCTCAAATAAAACCTACACAGAAGCATTCTGTGAAACTACTTTCTGATCTGTGCATTCAACTAAGAGAGTTGAACCTTACTTTTGATTGAGCAGTTCTGAAACACTCTCTGTAGAATCTGCTAGTGGACATTCTGAGCGGTAAGGGGCCCATAGTGGAAAAAGGAATATCTTCAAATAAAAACTACACAGAAGTAGACTGTGAAACTTATCTCTGATCTGTGCATTCAACTAACAGAGTTGAACCTAACCTTTGATTGAGCAGTTCTGAAACACTCCTTCTGTAGAAAGTGCAAGTGGACATTCGGAGTGCTGTGGGGCCTATAGTGGAAAAAGGAATATCCTCAAATAAAACCTACACAGAAGCATTCTGTGAAACTACTTTCTGATCTGTGCATTCAACTAAGAGAGTTGAACCTTACTTTTGATTGAGCAGTTCTGAAACACTCGTTCTGTAGAAACTGAAAGTGGACATTCGGAGCGCTAAGGGGCCTATAGTGGAAAAAGGAATGTCTTCAGGTAAAAACTACACAGAAGCATTCTGTGAAACTACTTTCTGATCTGTGCATTCAACAAACAGAGTTGAACCTTACTTTTGATTGTGCAGTTCTGAAACACTCTCTGTAGAATCTGCTAGTGGACATTCAGAGCGGTAAGGGCCATAGTGGAAAAAGGAATATCTTCAAATAAAAACTACACAGAAGTAGACTGTGAAACTTATCTCTGATCTGTGCATTCAACTAACAGAGTTGAACCTGACGTTTGATTGAGCAGTTCTGAAACACTCCTTCTGTAGAAAGTGCAAGTGGACATTCAGAGAGCTGTGGGGCCTATAGTGGAAAAAGGAATATCCTTAAATAAAACCTACACAGAAGCATTCTGTGAAACTTCTTTCTGATCTGTGCATTCAACTAACAGAGCTGAACCTTACTTTTGATTGAGCAGTTCTGAAACACTCGTTCTGTAGAAACTGAAAGTGGACATTCGGAGCGATAAGGGCCTATAGTGGAAAAAGGAATGTCTTCAGGTAAAAACTACAAAGAAGCATTCTGTGAAACTTCTTTCTGATCTGTGCATTCAGCTAACAGAGCTTAACCTTTCTTTTGATTGAGCAGCTCTGAAACACTCTTTCTGTAGAAACTGCAAGTGGACATTTGGAGCGCTAAAAGTCCTGTACTGGAAAAAGGAATATGTTCAAATAAAAACTACACAGAAGAATTCTGTGAAACTTCTTTCTGATGGGCGCATTCAGCTAACAGAGTTGAACCTCACTTTTGATTGAGCAGTTCTGAAACAGTCTTTCTGTAGAAACCACAAGCGGACATTTGGAAGTATAAGGGGCCAGTAGTAGAAAGAGGAATATCTTCAAATAAAAACTACACAGAAGGATTCTGTGAAACTTCTTTCTGATCTGTGCATTCAGCTAACAGAGCTGAACCTTACTTTTGATTCAGTAGTTCTGAAACACCCTTTCTCTAAAAACTGCAAGTGGACATACGGAGCGCTAAGGGGCCTATAGTGGAAAAAGGAATATCTCCAAATAAAAACTACACAGAAGCATTCTGTGAAACTATTTTCTGATCTGTGCATTCAACTAACAGAGTAGAGCCTTAATTTGATTGAGGAGTTCTGAAACACTCTTTCTGTAGAATCTGCATGTGGACATTCAGAGCACAAAGGGGCCAATAGTGGAAAAAGGAATATCTCCGAATAAAAACTACACAGAAGCATTCTGTGAAACTACTTTCTGTTCTGTGAATTCAAGAAACAGAGTTGAACCTCAATTTTGATTGAGGAGTTCTGAAACTATCTTTCTGTAGAAACTGCAAGTGGATATTTGGAGCGCTAAGAGAATTATAGTGGTAAAACGAATAACTTCCAATAAAAATTATACAGAGGCATTCTGTGAAACTACTTTCTGATCTGTGCATTCAACTAACAGAGTTGAACCATACTTTTGATTGAGGAGTTCTGAAACTCTCATTATGTAGAAACTGAAGCAGGATATTTGGAGCGCTAAGGGGCCTAAGGTGGAAAAAGCAATGTCTTCAAATAAAAACTACACAGAAGCATTCTGTGAAACTTCTTTCTGATCTGTGCATTCAACTAATAGAGTCGAACCTTACCTTTTATTGCGCAGTTCTTAGACACTCTTTCTGTAGAAACCGCCATTGGACATACGGAGCGATCAGCGGCCTAGAGTGGAAAAAGGAATATCGTCATATAAAAACTACACAGAAGCATTCTGTGAAACTACTTTCTGATCTGTGCATTCAACCAACAGAGTTGAACCTTACTTTTGATTGTGCAGTTCTGAAACACTCTCTGTAGAATCTGCTAGTGGACATTCCGAGTGGTAAGGGGCCCATAGTGGAAAAAGGAATATCTTCAAATAAAAACTACACAGAAGTAGACTGTGAAACTTATCTCTGATCTGTGCATTCAACTAACAGAGTTGAACCTAACCTTTGATTGAGCAGTTCTGAAACACTCCTTCTGTAGAAAGTGCAAGTGGACATTCGGAGTGCTGTGGGGCCTATAGTGGAAAAAGGAATATCCTCAAATAAAACCTACACAGAAGCATTCTGTGAAACTACTTTCTGATCTGTGCATTCAACTAAGAGAGTTGAACCTTACTTTTGATTGAGCAGTTCTGAAACACTCTCTGTAGAATCTGCTAGTGGACATTCTGAGCGGTAAGGGGCCCATAGTGGAAAAAGGAATATCTTCAAATAAAAACTACACAGAAGTAGACTGTGAAACTTATCTCTGATCTGTGCATTCAACTAACAGAGTTGAACCTAACCTTTGATTGAGCAGTTCTGAAACACTCCTTCTGTAGAAAGTGCAAGTGGACATTCGGAGTGCTGTGGGGCCTATAGTGGAAAAAGGAATATCCTCAAATAAAACCTACACAGAAGCATTCTGTGAAACTACTTTCTGATCTGTGCATTCAACTAAGAGAGTTGAACCTTACTTTTGATTGAGCAGTTCTGAAACACTCGTTCTGTAGAAACTGAAAGTGGACATTCGGAGCGCTAAGGGGCCTATAGTGGAAAAAGGAATGTCTTCAGGTAAAAACTACACAGAAGCATTCTGTGAAACTTCTTTCTGATCTGTGCATTCAGCTAACAGAGCTGAACCTTTCTTTTGATTGAGCAGCTCTGAAACACTCTTTCTGTAGAAACTGCAAGTGGACATTAGGAGCGCTAAAGGTCCTGTACTGGAAAAAGGAATATGTTCAAATAAAAACTACACAGAAGAATTCTGTGAAACTTCTTTCTGATGGGCGCATTCAGCTAACAGAGTTGAACCTCACTTTTGATTGAGCAGTTCTGAAACAGTCTTTCTGTAGAAACCACAAGCGGACATTTGGAAGTATAAGGGACCTGTACTAGAAAGAGGAATATCTTCAGATAAAAACTACACAGAAGGATTCTGTGAAACTTCTTTCTGATCTGTGCATTCAGCTAACAGAGCTGAACCTTACTTTTGATTCAGTAGTTCTGAAACACCCTTTCTCTAAAAACTGCAAGTGGACATACAGAGCGCTAAGGGGCCTATAGTGGAAAAAGGAATATCTCCAAATAAAAACTACACAGAAGCATTCTGTGAAACTACTTTCTGATCTGTGCATTCAACTGACAGAGTTGAACCTTATTTTTGATGGATGAGTTCTGATACACTCTTTCTGTAGAAACCACAAGTTTACATTTGGAGCACAAAGGGGCCTATAGTGGAAAAAGGAATATCTTCAAATAAAAGTACACAGAAGAATTCTGTGAAAATTCTTTCTGATCTGTGCACTCAACTAACAGAATAAAATACTACTTTTGATAGAGGAGTTCTGAAACACTCTTTCTGTAGAAACCGCAAGTGGACATTCGGAGCGTTAAGGGACCTACAGTGAAAAAGGAATATCTTCAAATAAAAACTACACAGAAGGATTCTGTGAAAGTTCTTTCTGATCTGTGATTCAACTAACAGGGTTGAACCTTACTTTTGATAGAGGAGATCTGAAAAAGTCTTTGTGCAGGAACCGCAAGTGTACATTCTGAGCTCAAATGGGCCTATAGTGGAAAAGGAATATCTTCAAATAAAAAATACACAGAAGCATTTGGTGAAACTACTTTCTGATCTGTACATTCAGCTAACAGCGTTGGGGCTTACGTTTGATTGAGGAGTTCTGAAACCCTCTTTCTGTAGAAACAGCAAGTGGACTTTCAGAGCACTAAGGGGCCTATATTGGAAAAAGGAATATCTTCAAATAAAAACTAAACAGAAGCATTGTGTGAAACTTCCTTCTGATCTGTGCATTCAACTAACAGTGTTGAAACTTACTTTTGATTGAAGAGTTCTGAAGAACACTTACTGTAGAAACTGCAAGTGGACATTCGGAGCACTAAGAGTCACATAGTGGAAAAAGGAATATCTTCAAAGAAAAACTACACAGAAGCATTCTGTGAAACTATTTTCTGTTCTGTGCATTCAACTAACAGAGTTGAAACTTACTTTTGATTGAGGAGTTCTGAAACAATCTTTCTGTAGAAAATGCATGTGGACATTCGGAGCACTAAGAGACCTACAGTGGAAAAAGGAATATCTTCAGATAAAAAATACACGGAAGCATTCTGTGAAACTTCTTTCTCATCTGTGCATTCAAGTAACAGAATTGAAACTCACTTTCGATTGAGGAGTTCTGAAACACTCTTTCTGTAGAAACCGCAAGTGGACATTCGGAGCGCAAATGTGCCTACAGCGGAAAAAGGAATATCTTCAAATAAAAACTACACCGAAGCATTCAGTGAAACTCCTTTCTGATCTGTGCATTCAAATAACAGAGTTGAACCTTACTTTTGATTGAGTAGATCTGAAAAACTCTTTGTGCAGCAACCGCAAGTGTACATTCAGAGCCCTAATGGCCCTATAGTTGAAAAGGAATATATTCAAATAAAAACTACACAGTAGCATTCTGTGGAACTTCTTTGTGATCCGTGCATTGAACTAACAGAGTGGAACCTTACATTTGATTGAGGAGTTCTGAAACCCTCTTTCTGTAGAAACTGCAAGTGGACATTTGGAGCGCTAAGGGGCCTATGAAGGAAAAAGAATATCTCCAAATAAAAACTACACAGAAGCATTCTGTGAAACTTCTTATTGATCTGTGCATTCAACTAACAGAGTTGAACCTTACTTTTGATTGAGGAGTTCTGAAACACTCTTTCTGTAGTCACTGCAAGTGTACATTCGGAGCGCTAACAGGCCTACAGTGGAAAAAGAATATCTTCTAATAAAAACTACTCAGAAGCATTCTGTGAAACTTTCCAACCTGTGCATTTGACTAACAGAATTGAAACTTACTTTTGATTGAGGAGCTCTGAGAAACTCTTTCTGTAGAAACCGCAAGTGGAAATTCAGAGCGCTAAGGGGCCTATAGTGCACAAAGGAATATCTTCAAATAAGAACTACACAGAAGCATTCTGTGAAACTTCTTTCTGATCTTTGCATTCGACTCACGGATTTCAACTTTACTTTTGATTGAGGATTTCTCGAACACTCTTTCTCTAAATACCAGAAGGGGACATTTTCTTTCTAAGGTGCCTATATTGGAAAAAGGTATATCTTCAAATAAAAACTACACAGAAGCATTCTGTGAAAATTCTTTCTGATCTGTGCACTCAACTAACAGAGTTGAAGCTTACTTTTGATTGAGCAGTTCTGAAAACTCTTTCTGTAGAAACCGCATGTTGATAATCAGAACGATAAAGGGCCTATAGTGTAAAAAGGAATATCTTCAAATAAAGACTACACAGAAGAATTTTGTGAAACTTCTTTCTGATCTGTGCATTCAACTAACAGAGTTCAACCTTAGCTTTGATTGAGGAGTTCTGAAACAGTTTTACTGTAGAAACCACAAGTGGACATTCGGAGCACTAAGGGGCCTATAGTGGAAAAAGGAATATCTTCAAACAAATACTACACAGAAGCATTTGTGAAACTTCTTTCCGATCTGTGCATTCAACTAGCAGAGTTGAACCTTACTTTTCTTTGAGGAGTTCTGAAATAGTCTTTCTGTAGAAACCGCAAGTGGATATTCGTAGCGCTAACGGGCCTACAGTGGAAAAAGGAATATCTTCAAATAAAAACTACACAGAAGCGTTCTGTGAATGTTCTTCCTGATATGGGCATTCAGCTAACAGAGATGAACCTTACTTCTGATTGAGGAGTTCTGAAACACTCTTTCTGTAGAAAAAGCAAGTGGACATTCGGAGCGCTGAGGGGCGTACAGTGTAAAAAGGAATATTTTCAAATGAAAACTACACAGAAGCATTCTGTGAAACTTCTTTCTGATCTGTGCATTCAAGTAACAGAGTTGAACCTTACTTTTGGTTGAGGAGTTCTGAAACACTCTTTCTGTAGAAACTGCAAGTGGACATTCGGAGCACTATGGGGCCTAGAGTGGAAAACGTAATATCTTCAAATAAAAACTACAAAGAAGCATTATGTGAAACTTCTTTCTGATCTTTGCATTGAACTAACAGAGTTGAATATTATTTTTGATTGAGGAGTTTTGAAACACTCTTTCTGTGGAAACAGCAAGTGGACATTCAGTGCCCTAAGGGGCCTATAGTGGAAAAACGAATATCCTCAAATAAAAACTACACAGAAGCATTCTGTGCTACTTCTTTCTGGTCTGTGCATTGAACTAACAGAGTTCAACCTTACTTTTGATTGTGGACTTCTGAAACATTCTTTCTGTAGAAACCGCAAGTGGACATTCAGAGCGCTAAGAGGCCTATAGTGCAAAAAGGAATATCTTCAAGTAAAAACTACACAGAAGCATTGTGTGAAACTTCTTTCTGTTCTGTGCTTTCAACTAACGGAGTGGATGCTTACTTTTGATTGAGCAGTTCTGAAACACTCCTCCTGTAGAAACTGCAGATGGACATTCGGAGTGCTAAGAGGCATATAGTGGAAAAAGGAATGTCTTCAAATAAAAACTACACAGTAGCATTCTGTGAAACTTCTTTCTGTGCATTCACCTAACAGAGATTAACTTTACTTTTGATTGAGGGGTTTTGAAACACTCTTTGTATAGAAAATGCAAGTGGACATTTTTAGCGCTACGCGGCCAATCGAGGAAAAGGGAATATCTACAAATAAAAACTACAGAGAAGCATTGTGTGAAACTTCTTTCTGATCTGTGCATTCAACTAACAGAGTTGTACCTTCCTTTTGATTGAGGAGATTTGAAACACTCTTTGTGTAGAAACTGCAAGTGGACATTTGAAGTGACATGTGGCCTTTTGTGGAAAAAGGGATATCTTCAAATAAAAACTAAACAGAAGCATTCTGTGAAACTTCTTTCTGATCTGTGCATTCAACTAACAGTGTCAAATCTTACTTTAGATTGAGGAGTTTTGAAAAACTCTTTCTGTGAAAACTGCAAGTGGACGTTTCGAGCGCTAAGGGGTCTATCATGGAAAAAGGAATATCTTCAAATAAAAACTACACAGAAGCATTCTGTGAAACTTCTTCCTGATCTGTGCATTCAACTAACTCAGTAGAACCATACATTTTATTGAGGAACTTTGAAGCACTCTTTCTATAGAAACTGCAAGTGGACATTTGGAGCGTTAGGCAGCCTATCGTGGAATAAGAATATCTTGAAATAAAAACGACACAGAAACATTCTGTGAAACGTCTTTCTGATCTGTGCATTCAACTAACAGGGTTGAATCTTACTTTAGATTGAGGAGTTTTGTAACACTCTTTCTGTAGAAACTGCAAGTGGACATTTGGAGCGCTAAGAGACCCATAGTGCAAAAAGGAATATCTTCAAATAAAAACTACACAGAAACATACTGTGAAATTTCTTTCTGATGTGTGCATTCAACTAATAGAGGTGAACATTACTTTTGATTGAGGTGTTTTCAAACACTCTTTCTGTAGGTACTACAAGTGGACATATGGAGCGCTATGCGGCCTATTGTGGAAAAAGGAATATCTTTAAATAAAAACTACAGAGAAACATTCTGTGAAACTTCTTTCACATCTGTGCATTCAACTAATGGAGTTGAACCTTACTTTTGATTGATTAATTTTCAAATACTCTTTCTGTATATACTGCAAGTACACATTTGGAGTGCTACGTGGCCTATTGTGGCAAAAGGAATATCTTCAAATAAAAACTACACAGAAGCATTCTGTGAAACTTCTTTCTGATCTGTGCATTCAACTAACAGAGTTGAACCTTACCTTCAATTGAGGAGTTTTGAAACACTCTTTCTGTAGAAACTGGAAGTCAATATTTGGAGCGTTAAGAGGCCTATCATGGAAAAAGGAATATCTTCAAATAAAAACTACACAGAAGCATTCTGTGAAACTTCATTCTCGTCTGTGCATTCAACTAACAGAGTTGAACTTTACTTTTGATTGAGGAATTTTGAAACACTGTTTCTGTAGAAACTGCAAGTGGACATTTGGAGCGCTAAGACGCCAATCGTGGAAAAAGGAATATCTTGAAATAAAAACTACAAAGAAACATTCTGTGAAACTTCTTTCTGATCTATGCATTCAAGTAACAGAGTTGAACCTTTCTTTGCATTGAGCAGTTTTGAAACACTCTTTCTGTAGGAAATGCTAGTGGACATTTGGAGTGCTAAGAGGCCTATCATGGAAAAAGGAATATCTTCAAATAAAAACTACACAGAAGCCTTCTGTGGAACTTCTTTCCGATCTGTGCATTCAACTAACAGAGTCGAACCTTTCTTTTGATTGAAGAGTTTTCAAACACTCTTTCTGTAGAAACTGCTATTGGACATTTGGAGCGCTACGGGGCTTATCGTGGAAAAAGGAATATCTTCAAATAAAAACTTCTCAGAAGCATTCTGTGAAACTTCTTTTTGATCTGTGCATTCAACTAACAGTGTTGAACCTTACTTTTGATTGAGGAGTTTTGATACACTCTTTCTGTAGAAACTGCAAGTGTAAATTTGGAGCTCTACGCGGCCTGTCGTGGAAAAAGGAATATATTCAAATAAAAACTGCACAGAAGCATTCAGTGAAATTTCTTTCTGATCTGTGCATTCAACTAACAGAGTTGAACCTTAATTTTGATTGATGAGTTCTGAAACACTCATCCTGTAGAAACTGCAAGTGGACATTTAAAGCTCTTCGCGGCCTATCATGGATAAAGGTATACGTTCAAATAAAAACTACACAGAAGCATTCTGTGAAACTTCTTTCTGATCTGTGCATTCAACTAACAGCGTTGAACCTTACTTTTGATTGAGGAGTTTGGAAACACTCTTTCTGTAGAAACTGTAAGTGGACATTTAGAGCACTACGTGGCCTATAGTGGAAAAAGGAATATCTTCAAATAATAACTACACAGTTGCATTATGTGAAACAACTTGCTGATCTGTGCATTCAACAAACAGAGTTGAACCTTCCTTTTCATTGAGGAGTTTCAAAACACTCTTTCTGTAGGTACTGCAAGTGGACATTTGGAGTGCTAAGAGGCCTGTCGTGGAAAAATGAATATCCTCAGATAAAAGCTACACAGAAGCATTCTGTGCAACTACTTTCTGATTTGTGCAATGAACTAACGGAGTTGAACCCAAATTTTCATTGAGGAGTGGTGAAACACTCTTTCTGTAGAAACTGCTAGTGGACATTTGGAGCGCTACGCAGCCTATTGTGGAAGAAGGAATATCTTCAAACAAAAACTACTCAGAACGATTCTGTGAAACTTCTTTTTGTTTTTTTTTTCTTTTTTTTTATTATACTTTAGGGTTTTAGGGTACATGTGCACAATGTGCAGGTTTGTTACATATGTATCCATGTGCCATGTTGATTTCCTGCACCCATTAACTCGTCATTTAGCATTAGGTGTATCTCCTAATGCTGTCCCTCCCCCCTCCCCCCACCCCACAACAGTCCCCGGAGTGTGATGTTCCCCTTCCTGTGTCCATGAGTTCTCATTGTTCAATTCCCACCTATGAGTGAGAACATGCGGTGTTTGGTTTTTTGTCCTTGCGATAGTTTACTGAGAATGATGTTTTCCAGTTTCATCCATGTCCCTACAAAGGACACGAACTCATCCTTTTTTATGGCTGCATAGTATTCCATGATGTATATGTGCCACATTTTCTTAATCCAGTCTATCTTTGTTGGACCTTTGGGTTGGTTCCAACTCTTTGCTATTGTGAATAGTGCCACAATAAACATACGTGTGCGTGTGTCTTTATAGCAGCATGATTTATAGTCCTTTGGGTATATACCCAGTAATGGGATGGCTGGGTCAAATGGTATTTCTAGTTCGAGATCCCTGAGGAATCGCCACACTGACTTCCACAATGGTTGAACTAGTTTACGGTCCCACCAACAGTGTAAAAGTGTTCCTATTTCTCCACATCCTCTCCAGCACCCGTTGTTTCCTGATTTTTTAATGATGGCCATTCTAACTGGTGTGAGATGGTATCTCACTGTGGTTTTGATTTGCATTTCTCTGATGGCCAGTGATGATGAGCATTTCTTCATGTGTTTTCTGGCTGCATAAATGTCTTCTTTTGAGAAGTGTCTGTTCATGTCCTCTGCCCACTTTTTGATGGGGTTGTTTGTTTTTTTCTTGTAAATTTGTTTGAGTTCATTATAGATTCTGGATATTAGCCCTTTGTCAGATGAGTAGGTTGCAAAAATTTTCTCCCATTCTGTAGGGTGCCTGTTCACTCTGATGAGTTTCTTTTGCTGTGCAGAAGCTCTTTAGTTTAATGAGATCCCATTTGTCGATTTTGGCTTTTGTTGCCATTGCTTTTGGTGTTTTAGACATGAAGTACTTGCCCACGCCTATGTCCTGAATGGTATTGCCACATATAAACAGAACCAAAGACAAAAACCACATGATTATCTCAATAGATGCAGAAAAGGCCTTTGACAAAATTCAACAACCCTTCATGCTAAAAACTCTCAATAAATTAGGTATTGATGGGACGTATCTCAAAATAATAAGAGCTATCTACGACAAACCCACAGCCAATATCATACTGAATGGGCAAAAACTGGAAGCATTCCCTCTGAAAACTGGCACAAGACAGGGATGGCCTCTCTCACCGCTCCTATTCAACATAGGGTTGGAAGTTCTTGCCAGGGGAATCAGGCAGGAGAAGGAAATAAAGGGTATTCAATTAGGAAAAGAGGAAGTCAAATTGTCCCTGTTTGCAGATGACATGATTGTATATCTAGAAAACCCCACTGTCTCAGCCCAAAATCTCCTTAAGCTGATTAGCAACTCCAGCAAAGTCTCAGGATACAAAATTAACGTACAAAAATCACAAGCATTCTTGTACACCAATCACAGACAAACAGAGAGCCAAATCATGAGTGAACTCCCATTCACAATTGCTTCAAAGAGAATAAAATACCTAGGAATCCAACTTACAAGGGATGTGAAGGACCTCTTCAAGGAGAACTACAAACCACTGCTCAATGAAATAAAAGAGGATACAAACAAATGGAAGAACATTCCATGCTCATGGGTTGGAAGAATCAATATCGTGAAAATGGCCATACTGCCCAAAGTAATTTATAGATTCAATGCCATCCCCATCAAGCTACCAATGACTTTCTTCACAGAATTGGAAAAAACTACTTTAAAGTTCATATGGAACCAAAAAAGAGCCCGCATCGCCAAGTCAATCCTAAGCCAAAAGAACAAAGCTGGAGGCATCACGCTACCTGACTTTAAACTATACTACAAGGCTACAGTAACCAAAACAGCATGGTACTGGTACCACAACAGAGACATAGATCAATGGAACAGAACAGAGCCCTCAGAAATGATGCCGCATAGCTACAACTATCTGATCTTTGACAAACCTGACAAAAACAAGAAATGGGGAAAGGATTCCCTATTTAATAAATGGCGCTGGGAAAACAGGCTAGCCATATGTAGAAAGCTGCAACTGGATCCCTTCCTTACACCTTATACAAAAATTAATTCAAGATGGATTAAAGAGTTATATGTTAGACCTAAAACCATTAAAATCCTACAAGAAACTTCTTTTTGATCTGTGCATTCAACTGACAGAGCTGAACCTTACTTTTGGTTGAGGAGTTTTGAAACACTCTGTCTGTAGAAACTGCAAGTGGAAATTTGGAGCCCTATGTGGCATACAGTGAAAAACGGACTATCTTCCATTAAAAACTACACAAAAGCATTCTGTGAAATGCCTTTCTGATCTGTGCATTCAACTAACAGAGTTGAACTTCACTTTTTATTGAAGAGTTTTGAAACACTCTTTCTGTAGAAACTGCTAGTGGACAATCGAAGCGCTATTCGGCCTATCTTGGAAAAAGTAATATCTTCAAATAAAAACTACACAGATGCATTCTGTGAAACTACTTTCTGATCTGGGCATTCAACTAACAGAGTAGAACCTTACTTTTGTTTGAGGAGTTTTGAAAAACTCTTTCTGTAAAAACTGTAAGTGGACATATGGAGCGGTACGTGGCCTATCGTGGAAAAAGGAATATCTTGAAATAAAAACTACACAGAAGCATTCTCTGAAACTTGTTTCTTATCTGTGCATTCAACTAAAAGAGTTGAATCTTACTTTTATTGTGGAGTTTTGAAACAATCTTTCTGTAGAAACTGCAAGTGGACATTCGGAGCGCTAAGAGGCCTATAGTGCAGACAGGAATATCTTCAAATCAAAACTACACCGAAGCATTCTGGGAAAATTTTTCTCATCTGTCCATTCAACTAACAGCGTTGAACCTTACTTTTGATTGAGGAGTTTTGAAACACTCTTTCTGTAGAAACTGCAACTCGACATTTGGAGTGGTATGCGCCTTTCGTATAAAGAGG
Organism: Nomascus leucogenys; assembly: GCF_006542625.1. Lineage (NCBI taxonomy): Eukaryota > Metazoa > Chordata > Mammalia > Primates > Hylobatidae > Nomascus > Nomascus leucogenys. The sequence goes on from NW_022096898.1 coordinate 154,822, forward strand.
AATATCCTCAAATAAAAACTAAACAGAAGCATTCTGTGAAACTTCTTTCCAATCTGCGCATTCAACTAACACAGTTGAATCTTACATTTGATTGAGGTGTTTTCAAACACTCTTTCTGTAGAAACTGCAAGTGGACATTTGGAGCGCTAAGAGGCCTATCGTAGAAAAAGGAATATCTTCAAATAAAAACCACACAGAAGCATTCTGTGGAACTTCTTTCTGATCTGTGCATTCAACTAACAGAGTTGAACCTTACTTTTGATTGAAGAGTTTTCAAACACTCTTTGTGTAGAAACTGCTATAGGAAATTTGGAGCGCTACGGGGCTTATCATGGAAAAAGGAATATCTTAAAATAAAAACTTCACAGGAGCATTCTGTGAAACTACTTTTTGATCTGTGCATTCAACTAACAGAGTTGAACCCTACTTTTGATTGAGGAGTTTTGAAACACTCTTTCTGTAGAAACTGCAAGTGGAAATTTGGAGCTTTATGTGGCCTATCATGGAAAAAGTAATATCTTCAAATAAAAACTACACAGAGGCATTCAGTGAAATTTCTTTCTGATCTGTGCATTCAACTAACAGAGTTGAACCTTAATTTTGATTGAGGAGTTCTGAAACACTCATTCTGTAGAAACTGCAAGTGGACATTGAAAGCGCTTCATGGCCTATCATGGAAAAAGGTATACGTTCAAATAAAAACTACACAGAAGCATTCTGTGCAACTTCTTTCTGATCTGTGCATTCAACTAACAGCGTTGAACCTTACTTTTGATTGAGGAGTTTGGAAACACTCTTTCTGAAGAAACTGCAAGTGGACATTTGGAGCACTATGTGGCCTATAGTTGAAAAATGAGTATCTACAAATAATAACTACACAGTTGCATTATGTGAAACAACTTTCTGATCTCTGCATTCAACTAACAGAGTTGAACCTTCCTTTTCATTGAGTAGTTTTGAAACACTGTTTCTGTAGAAACTACAAGTGGACATTTGGAGTGCTAAGAGGCCTGTCATGTAAAAACGAATATCCTCAGATAAAGCTACACAGAAGTATTCTGTGCAACTTCTTTCTGATCTGTGCAATGAACTAACAGAATTGAACCCTACTTTTCATTGAGGAGTGTTGAAACACTTTTTCTGTAGAAGCTGCAAGTGGACATTTGGAGCGCTATGCGGCCTATCGTGGAAGAAGGAATATCTTCAAACAAAAACTACTCAGAACCATTCTGTGAAACTTCTTTTTGATCTGTGCATTCAACTGACAGAGCTGAACCTTACTTTTGATTGAGGAGTTTTGAAACACTGTTTCTGTAGAAACTGCATGTGGACATTAGAGCTCTCAGAGTCCTATCATGGAAAAAGGAATATCTTCTAAGAAAAACTACAGAGAAGCATTCTGTGGAACTTATTTCTGATCTGTGCATTTGGCAAACAGAGTTAAAACTTACTTTTGATTGAGAAGTGTTGAACCACTCTTTCTGTAGAAACTGAAAGTGGACATTTGGAGTGCTATGCGGCCTTTCGTGTAAAAAGTAATATCTTCAAGCAAAAACTTCACAGTAGCATTCTGTGAAACTTCGTTCTGATCTGTGCATTCAACTAACAGAGTTGAACCTTACTTTTGATTGAGGAGTTTTGAAACACTCTTTCTGTAGAATCTGGAAGTGGACATTTGGAGCTCAAAGAGGCCTATCATGGAAAAATGAATATCTTCAAATTAAAACTACACAGAAGCATTCTGTGAAACTTCTTTTTGATCTGTGCATTCAGCTAACAGAGTTCAACCTTACTTTTGATTGAAGAGTTTTGAAACCCTCTTTCTGTAGAAACTGTGAGTGGACATTTGGAGCGTTACGTGGCTTATCGTGAAAAAAGGAATATTTTCAAATAAAAACTACACAGAAGCATTCTGTGAAACTTCTTTCTGTTCTGTTCATTCAACTAACGGAGTCGAACCTTACTTTTGATTGAGGAGTTTTGAAACACTCTTTCTGTGGAAACTGCAAGTGGACATTTAGAGCGCTATGTGGCCTATTGTGGAAAAAGTAATGTCATCAAATAAAAACAACAGAGAAGTATTCTGTGAAACTTCTTTCTAATCTGTGCATTCAACTAACAGAGTTGAACCTTACTTTTGATTGAGGACTTTTGAAACACTCTTTCTATAGAAACTGCATGTGGACATTTTGAACGCTAAAAGGCCTGTCGTGGAAAAAGAAATATCTTCAATTAAAAACTACACAGAAGCATGCTGTGAAACTTCTTTCAGAACTGTGCATTCAACTAACAGAGTTGAACCTTACTTTTGATTGAGGAGTTTTGAAACACTCTTTCTGTAGAAACTGCAAGTGGACATTTGGAGTGCAAAGAGGCCTATAGTGGAAAAAGGAATATCTTCAAATAAAAACCACATTGAAGCATTCTGTGAAACTTCTTTCTGTTCTGTGCCTTCGACTACAAGAGTTGAACCTTACTTTCTTTGAGCAGTTCTGAAACACTCCTCCTGTACAAACTGAAAGTGGACATTCGGAGCGCTAAGAGGCATATAGTGGAAAAAGGAATGTCTTCAAATAAAAAATGCACAGAAGCATTCTGTGAAACTTCTTTCCTATCTGTGCATTCACCTAATGGAGTTGTACCTTACTTTAGATTGAGCAGTTCTGAAACACTCTTTCTGTAGAAACTGCAAGTGGACATTTGGAGAGCTAAGAGGCCTATCGTAGAAAAAGGAATATCTTCAAATAAAAACTACACAGAAGCATTCTGTGAAACTTCTTTTTGATCTGTGCATTCAACTAACAGAGTTGAACCTTTCTTTTGATTGAGGAGTTTTGAAACACTCTTTCTTTAGAAACTGCAAGTGGAAATTTGGAGCTCTACGTGGCCTATCGTGGAAAAAGGAATATATTCAAATAAAAACTACACAGAAGCATTCAGTGTAATTTCTTTCTGATCTTTGCATTCAACTAACAGAGTTGAACCTTAATTTTGATTGAGTAGTTCTGAAACACTCATTCTTGTAGAAACTGCAAGTGGACATTTAAAGCACTTCGCGGCCTATCATGGAAAAAGGTATACGTTCAAATAAAAACTACACAGAAGCATTCTGTGAAACTTCTTTCTGATCTGTGCATTCAACTAACAGCATTGAACCTTACTTTTGATTGAGGAGTTCTGAAACACTCTTTCTGTAGAAACTGTAAGTGTACATTTAGAGCACTACGTGGTCTATAGTGGAAAAAGGAATATCTTCAAATAATAAGTACACAGTTGCATTATGTGAAACAACTTTCTGATCTGTGCATTCAACTAACAGAGTTGAACCTTCCTTTTCATTGAGGAGTTTCAAAACACTCTTTCTGTAGGTACTGCAAGTGGACATTTGGAGTGCTAAGAAGCCTGTCGTGGAAAAATGAATATCCTCAGATAAATGCTACACAGAAGCATTCTGTGCAACTTCTTTCTGATCTGTGCAATGAACTAATGGAGTTGAACCCTACTTTTCATTGAGGAGTGTTGAAGCACTCTTTCTGTAGAAACTGCAAGTGGACATTTGGAGCGCTATGTGGCCTATCATGGAGGAAGGAATATCTTCAAACAAAAACTACTCAGAACCATTCTGTGAAATTTCGTTTTGATCTGTGCATTCAACTGACAGAGATGAACCTTACTTTTGATTGAGGAGTTTTGAAACTCTCTTTCTGTAGAAACTGAAATGGGACATATGGACTGCTACGCAGCCTATCGTGGAAAAATGAATTACTTCAAATAAAAACTACACGGAAGCATTCTGTGAAACTTCTTTTTGATCTGTGTATTCAACTAACAGAGTTGAATCTTACTTTTGATTGAGGAGTTTTGAAACACTCTCTCTGTTGAAACTGCAATTGGAAATTTTGAGCGCTACGCTGCCTATGGTGGAAAACGGAATATCTTCAAATGAAAACTACACAAAAGCATTCTGTGAAACACCTTTCTGTTCTGTGCATTCAACTAACAGAGTTGAACTTCACTTTTTATTGAAGAGTTTTGAAACACTGTTTCTGTAGAAACTGCTAGTGGACATTTGGGGCACTATTTGGCCTTTCTTGGAAAAAGGAATATCTTCAAAAAAAACTACAGAGAAGCATTCTGTGAAACTACTTTCTGATCTGGGCATTCAACTAACAGAGTAGAACCTTACTTTTGATTGAGGAGTTTTGAATAACTCTTTCTGTAGAAACTGTAAGTGGACATTCAGAGCGCTAAGAGGCATATAGTGGAAAAAGGAATATCTTGAAATAAAAACTACACAGAAGCATTCTCTGAAACTTGTTTCCTATCTGTGCATTCTACTAAAAGAGTTGATCCTAACTTTTGATTGAGGAGTTTTGAAACTCTCTTTCTGTAGATACTGCAAGTGGACATTTGTAGCGCTACACGCCTATTGTGGAAAAAGGAATATCTTCAAATAAAAACTACACAGTTGCATTATGTGAAACAACTTTCTGATCTGTGCATCCAACTAACAGAGTTGAACCTTCCTTTTGATTGGGGAGTTTTGAAACAATCTTTCTGTAGAAACTGCAAGTGGAAATTTGGAGCACTAAGAGGCCTATCGTAGAAAAAGGAATATCTTCAAATAAAAACTACACAGAAGCCTTCTGTGGAACTTCTTTCTGATCTGTGCATTCAACTAACAGGGTTGAACCTTACTTTTGATTGAGGAGTTTTGAAACACTCTTTCTGTAGAAACTGCAAGTGGAAATTTGGAGCCCTGCGCGGCGTACAGTGAAAAACGGAATATCTTCAAATAAAAACTACACAGAAGCATTCTGTAAAACTTCTTTCTAATCTGTGCATTCAAACAATGGAGTTGAACCTCACGTTTGATTGAGGCATTTGGAAATGCTCTTTCTGTGGAACTGGAAGTGGACATTTGGATCGCTACATGGCCTATCGTGGAAAAAGGAATATCTTCAAATAAAAACCACACAGAAGCATTCAGTGAAACTTTTTTCTGATATGTGCAGTCAACTAACAGTGTTGAAGCTTAGTTTTGATTGAAGAGTTTAGAAACTCTCTTTCTGTAGAAACTGCAAGTGGCCATTTTGAGCGCTAAGAGGCCTATTGTGGAAAAGGAATATCTTCAAATAAAAACTACACAGAAGCATTCTGTGAAACTTCTTTCTCATCTGTGCATTCAACTAACAGAGTTGAACCTTACTTTTGATTGAGGAGTTTTGAAACACTCTTTCGGTAGAAACTGCAAGTGGACATTTGGAGCGCTAAGAGGTCAATCTTGGAAAAATAATATCGTCAAATAAAAACAACATGGAAGCATTCTGTAAAACTTCTTTCTGATTTGTGCAAGCATCTAACAGAGTTGAAATTTAGTTTTGATTAAGGAATTTTGAAATACTCTTTCTGTATAAACTGCAAGTGGAAATTAGGAGCGCTAAGCGGTCTCCAGTGGCAAAAGGAGATTCTTCAAATAAAAACTACACAGAAGCATTCAGAGAAACTTCTTTCCGATCTGGGCATTCAACTAACAGAGATGAACCCTACTTTCCATGAAGCAGTTTTGAAACACTCTTTCTGTATAAACCGCAAGGGGACATATGGAGTGCTACACGGCCTATCGTGGAAAAAGGAATATCCTGAAATAAAAACTACAGAGAAGCATTCTTGGAAACTACTTTCTGATCAGTGAATTCAACTAACAGAGTTGAACCTTACTTTTGATTGGGGAGTTTTCAAACACTCTTTCTGTATAAACTGCAAGAGGACATTTGGAGAGCTATGCGGCCAATTGTGGAAAAAGTAATATCTTCAACTAAAAACTACACAGAAGCATGCTGTGAAACTTCTTTCTGATCTGTTTATTCAACTAACAGGGTTGAACCTTACTTTTGAGGGAGGAGTTTTGAAACACTCTTTCTGTGTAAACTGCAATTGGACATTTGGAGCGCTAAGTGGCCTATTGTGGAAAAAGGAATTTCTTCAAATAAAAACTAAACAGAATCATTCTGTGAAGCTTCTTTCTGATGTGTGCATTCAACAAACAGAGTTGAACTTTACTTTTAAGGGAGCAGTTTTGAAACACTCTTTCTGTGTATACTGCAATTGGACATTTGGAGCGCTAAGTGGCCTATTGTGGAAAAAGGAATTTCTTCAAATAAAAACTAAACAGAATCATTCTGTGAAGCTTCTTTCTGATGTGTGTATTCAACAAACAGAGTTGAACTTTACTTTTAAGGGAGCAGTTTTGAAACACTCTTTCTGTATAAACTGGAAGCGGACATTTGGAGCGCTACACGGCCTATTGTCGAAAAAGGCATATCTTCAAATAAAAACTACACAGAAGCATTCTGTGAAACTTCTTTATGATCTGTGCATTCAACTAACAGAATTGAACCTTAATTTTGATTGAGGAGTTTTGGAACAATCTTTCTGAAGAAACTTCAGGTGGACATTAGGTGCGCTAAGATCCCTATATTGGAAAAAGGAATATCTTCAAATAAAAACTACACAGAAGCATTCTGTAAAACTTCGATCTGATCTGTGCATTAAACTAACAGAGTTGAACCTTACTTTTGATTGAGGAGTTTTGAAACACTCTTTCTGTATTAACTGCAAGTGGTCATTTTGACGGCAACGTGGCTTATCGAGGAAAAAGTAATATCTTCAAATAAAAACTACACGGAAGCATTCTGTGAAACTTCTCTCTGATCCATGCATTCAACTAACAGAGTTGAACCTTGCTTTTGAAGGAGCAATTTGGAAACACTCTTTCTGCATAAATTGCAAGTGGAAATTTGGAGCGCTACGCGGCCTATCGTCTAAAAAGGTATATCTTGAAATAAAAACAACACAGAAGCATTCCGTGAAACTTCTTTATGATCTGTGCATTCTACTAACACAGTTGCACCTTACTTTCAATGGAGCAGTTTTGAACCACTATTTCTGTATAAACTGCATGTGGACATTTGGAGCCCTACGAGGCCTATCGTCGAAAAAGGTATATCTTCAAATAAAAACTACACAGAAGCATTCTGTGAAACTTCTTTCTGATCTGTGCATTCAACTAACGGAGATGAACCTTACTTTTGATTGAGGAGTTTTGAAACACTCTTTCTGAATAAACTGCAAGTGCACATTTGGAGCACTACACAGCCTATCGTCGAAAAAGGAATAACTTCAAATAACAACTACACAGAAGCATTCTGTGAAACTTCTTTCTGATAGATCCATTCAACTAAGAGAGTTGAAATGTACCTTTCAATGAGGAGTTTTGAAACACTCTTTCTGTATAAACCGAAATTGGACATTTGGAGCGCTATTCAGCCAATCGTGGAAAAAGTAATATCTTCAAATAAAAACTACACAGAAGCATTCTGTGAAACTTCCTTGTGATCTGTGCATTCAACTAAGAGAGTTGAACCTGACTTTTGATGGAGCAGTTTTGAGACACTCTTTCTGTATAAACGGCAAGTGGACATTTGGAGCGCTACGCGGCCTATTGTAGAAAAAGGAATATCTTCAAATAAAAACTACACAGAAGCATTCTGTGAAACTTCTTTCTGATCTGTGCATTCAACTAATGGACATGAAACTTACTTTTTATTGAAGAGTTTTGAAGCACTCTTTCTGTGTAAACTGCAAGTGGACATTTGGAGCGCTAAGAGGTCTATCAGGGAAAAAGGAATATCTTTAAATAAAAACTACACAGAAGCATTCTGTGAAACTTCTTTTTGATCTGTACATTCAACTAACGGAGATGAAACTTACTTTTGATTGAAGAGATTTGAGACACCCTTTCTGTATAAACTGCAAGTGGACATTTGGAGCGCTCAGAGGCCTATCGTGGAAAAAGTAATATCTTCAATGTAAAACTACACAGAAGCCTTCTGTGAAACTTCTATCAGATCTGTGCGTTCAAATAACAGAGTTGAACATTACATTTGATAGAGGAGTTTTGAAACACTCTTTCTGTAGAAACTGTAAGTGGACATTTGGAGCACTAAGGGGCCTATCGTGGAAAAAGGAATATCCTCAAATAAAAACTACAGAGAAGCATTCTGGGAAACTACATTCTGATCTGCACATTCAACTAACAGAGTTGAAACCTACTTTTGATTGAGGAGTTTTCAAACACTCTTTCTGTATAAACGGCAAGTGGACATTTGGAGCGCTACGTGGCCTATCTTGGAAGAAGGAATTTCCTCAAATAGAAACTGCAGAGAAGCATTCTGTGAAACTTATTTCTGATCTGTGCATTCAACTAACAGAGTTGAACCTTACTTTTGAAGGAGCAGTTTTGAAACACTTTTTCTGTATAAACTGCAATTGGACATTTGGAGCGCTAATCGGCCTATCGTGGCAAAAGGAGTTTCTTCAGATAAAAACTACACAGAAGCATTCTGTGAAACTTCTTTATGATCTGTGCATTCAACTAACAGAGTTTAACCTTCCTTTTGATAGAGGAGTTTTCAAACAATCTTTCTGTAGAAATTTCAAGTGTTCATTTGGAGCACTAAGAGGCCTATCATGGAAAAAGGAATATCTACAAATAAAAATTACACAGAAGCATTCTGTGAAACTTCCTTCTGATCTGTGCATTCAGCTAACAGAGTTGGACCTAACTTTTGATTGAGGAGTTTTGAAACACTCTTTCTGTATAAATTGTAAGGGGACATTTGGAGAACTACGTGGTCTATCGTTCGAAAACGAATGTCTTCGAATAGAGACTACTCAGAAGCATTATGTGAAACTTATTTCTGATCTGTGCATTCAACTAACAGAGCTGAACCTTACTTTTGATGGATCAGTTTTGAAACACTCTTTCTGTGTAAACTGCAAGTCGGCATTTCAAGCGCTACGCTGCCTATCGTCGAAAAAGGAATATCTTGAAATAAAAACTAAGACGCATTCTGTGAAACTTCTTTCTGCTCTGTGCATTCTTCTAAAGAGTCGAACCTTACTTTGGATTGAGGAGTTTTGAAACACTCTTTCTGTATAAACTGCAAGTGGACATTTGGAGTGCTATGTGGCCTATCGTTGAAAAAGGAATATCTTCAAATAAAAACTACACAGAGGCATTCTGTGCAACTTCTTCCGAATCTGTGAATTCAACTAACAGAGTTGAACCTTAATTTTGATGGAGTAGTTTTGAAACATTCTTTCTGTATAAACTGCAAGTGGACATTTGGATCGCTACGCGGCCAATCGTCTAAAAAGGAATGTCTTCAAATAAAAACTACACAGAAGCATTCTGTTAAACTTCTTTCTTATCTGTGCATGCAACTAACAGATTTTAACGTTACTTTTTCTCTAGAAGTTTTGAAACACTCTTTCTGTATAAACTGCAAGTGGACATTTGGAGGGCTATGCGACCTATCGTGGAAAAAGGAAAATCTTCAAATAAATACTACACAGAAGCATTCTGTGAAACTTCTTTCTCACCAGTGCATTCAACTAACAGAGTTGAACCTTAGTTTGATGGACAAGTTTTGAAACACTTTTTCTGCATAAACTGCAAGTTGACATTTTTAGCGCTGCACGGCCTATCGTGGAAAAAGGAATATCTTCAAATAAAAACTACACAGAAGCATTCTGTGAAAATTCCTTCTGATCTGTGCATTCAACTAACACAGTTGAAGCTTACTTTTGAGGGAGTAGTTTTGAAACACTCTTTCTGTAGAAACTGCAAGTGGTCATTAGGAGCGCTATGCGGCCTATCGTGGAAAAAGGAATATCTTCACATAAAAACTACACAGAAGCAAACTGTGAAACTTCTTTCTGATCTGTGTTTTCAACTAACAGAGTTGAACCTTACTTTTGTTTGAGGAGTTTTGAAACAGTCTTTCTGTAGAAACTGCAAGTTGACATTTGTAGCGCTGCGCGGCCTATCGTGGAAAAAGGAATATCTTCAAATAAAAAGTACACAGAAACATTCTGTGAAACTTGTTTCTGATCTGTGCATTCAACTAACAGAGTTTAATCTAACTTTTGATGGAGAAATTTTGAAACACTCTTTCTGTATAAACTGCAAATGGACATTTGGAGCGCTAAGCGGCCTATCGTCGAAAAAGGAATATCTTCAAATAAAAACTACACAGAAGCATTCTGTGAAAATTCCTTCTGATCTGTGCATTCAACTAACAGAGTTGAAGCTTACTTTTGAGGGAGTAGTTTTGAAACACTCTTTCTGTAGAAACTGCAAGTGGTCATTAGGAGCGCTATGCGGCCTATCGTGGAAAAAGAAATATCTTCAAATAAAAACTACACAGTAGCATTCTGTGAAATTTCTTTCCTATCTATGCATTCAACTAACAGAGTTGAACCTTACTTTTGATTTTGGAGTTTTAAAACCCTCTTTCTGTAGAAAATGCAAGTGCATATTTGGAGCGTAATGCAGCCTATCATGGAAAAAGGAATATCATTACATAAAAACTACACAGAAGCATTCTGTGAAACTACTATCAGATCTATGAATTAAAATAACAGAGTTGAAAATTACTTTTGATTCAGGAGTTTTGAAACACTCTTTCTGTAGAAAATGTAATTGGACATTTGGAGCGCTAAGGGGCCTATCATGGAAAAAGGAATATCCTGAAATAAAAACTACAGAGAAGCATTCTGGGAAAATACTTTCTGATATGTGAATGCAACTAACAGAGTTGAACCTTACTTTTGATTTGGGAGTGTCCAGCACTCTTTCTGTATAAACTGCAGGTGGACATTTGGAATGATATGCGGCCAATCGTGGAAAAAGTAATATCTTCAACTAAAAACTAGAGAGAAGCATTCTGTGAAACTTCTTTCTGATCTGTGCATTCTTCTAACAGAGTTAAACCTTACCTTTGTTTGAGGAGTTTTGAAACGCTCTTTCTGTATAAACTGCAAGTGGACATTTGGAGCGTAACGCGGCCTATAGTGGAAGAAGAAATTTCTTCAAATAAAAACTACACAGAGGCATTCTGTGAAATTTCTTTCTGATCTGTTCATTCAACTAACATAGTTGAACCTTACTTTTGAGGGAGCAGTTTTGAAACACTCTTTCTGTATAAACTGCAATTTGACATTTGGAGCGCTAAGCGGCCTATGGTGGAAAAAGGAATTTCTTCAAATAAAAACTACACAGAAGCATTCTGTGAAACTTCTTTCCAATGCGTGCATTCAACTAATAGAGTTGGACCTTACTTTTAATGGAGCAGTTTTGAAACACTCCTTCTGTATAAACTGGAAGCGGTCATTTGGAGCGCTACATGGCCTATCGTCAAAAAAGGAATATCTTCAAATGAAAACAACACAGAAGCATTCTGTGAAACTTCTTTATGAACTGTGCATTCAACTAACGGAGTTGAACCTTACTTTTGATTGAGGAGTTCTGAAACAATCTTTCTGTAGAAAGTGCAAGTGGACATTTTGAGCGTTAAGAGCCCTATATTGGAAAAAGGAATATCTTCAAATAAAAACTACACAGAAGCATTCTGTAAAACTTCGATCTGATCTGTGCATTCAACTAACAGAGTTGAAACTTACTTTTGATTGAGGAGTTTTGAAACACTCTTTCTGTATTAACTGCAAGTGCTCATTTGGAGTGCAAAGCGGCCTATCGAAGAAAAAGGAATATCTTCAATTAAAAACTACACGGAAGCATTCTCTGAAACTTCTCTCTGATCTGTGCATTCAACTAACAGAGTTGAACCTTGCTTTTGATGGAGCAATTTGGAAAAACTCTTTCTGTATAAGTTGCAAGTGGAAATTTGGAGCGCTTCGCGGCCCATCGTCGAAAAAGGTATATCTTCAAATAAAAACCACACAGAAGCATTTCATGAAACTTCTGTGTGACCTGTACATTCAACTAACACAGTTGCACCTTACATTCGTTGGAGCTGTTCTGAAACACTATTTCTGTATAAACTGCAAGTGGACATTTGGAGTCCTACGAGGCCTATCGTGGAAAAAGGAATATCTTCAAATAAAAACTACACAGTAGCATTCTGTGAAACTTCTTTCTGATCTGTGCATTCAACTAACGGAGATCAAACTTACTTTTGATTGAAGAGTTTTGAGACACTCTTTCTGTATAAACTTAAAGGGGACATTTGGAGCACTAAGAGGCCTATCTCAGAGAAAGGAATATCTTCAAATTAAAACTACACAGAAGAATTCTGTGAAACTTCTTTTTGATCTGTGCATTCAACTAACAGTGTTGAACCTTACTTTTGATTGAGGAGTGTTGAAACACTCTTTCTGTATAAACTGCAAGGGGACATTTGGAGCGCAACGTGGCCTATAGTCAAAAAAGGATTATCTTTAAATAAAAACTTCACAGAAGCATTCTGTGAAACTTCTTTCTGATCTGTGCATTCAACTAACATAGTTGAACCTTACTTTGATTGAAGAGTTTTGAAACACTCTTTCTGTATAAACTGTAAGTGGGCATTTGGAGCGCTGTGAGGCCTAAAGTGGAAAAAGGAATATCTTCAAATAAAAACTACACAGAAGCATTCTGTGAAACTTCTTTCTGATCTGTGCATTCAACTATCAGAGTTGAACCTTACTTTTGATGCACCAGTTTTCAAGCTCTCTTTCTGCATAAAATGCAAGTGGACATTTTGAGCGCTAAGAGGCCTATCTTGGATAAAGGAATATCTTCAAATAAAAACTACACAGAAGCATTCTGTGAAACTTCTTTCTGATCAGAGCATTGAACTAACAGTGTTGAACCTTATTTTTGATTGAGGAGTTTTGAAGCACTCTTTCTGTATAAACTGCAAGTGGACATTTGGAGCGCTATGCGGCCTATCGTGGAAAAAGGAATATCTTCAAATAAAAACTACACAGAAGCATTCTATGAAACTTCTATCTGATCCGTGCATTCAACTAACATAGTTGAACCTTACTTTGGATTGAAGAGTTTTGAAACACTCTTTCTGTAAAAACTGTAAGTGGGCATTTGGAGCGCTATGCGGCCTATCTTCGAAAAAGGAATATTTTGAAATAAAAACTACACAGAACATTCTGTGAAACTTCTCTCTGATCTGTGCATTCAACTAACAGAGTTGAACCCTATCCTTGATGGAGCAGTTTTCAAACACTCTTTCTGTATAAACTGCACGTGGACATTTGGAGGTCTACGCTTCCTATCTTGGAAAAATGAACACCTTCAAATAAAAACTACACAGAAGCATCTGTGAAACTTCTTTCTGATCTGTGCATTCAACAAACAGAGTTGAACCTTACTTTTGATGGAGCAGTTTTGAAACACTCTTTCTGTATAAACTGCAAGAGGAGGTTTGGAGCGCTACGCGGCCTATCATGGGAAAAGTAATATCTTCAAATAAAAACTACCCAGAAGCATTCTGTGAAACTTCTTTCTCATCTGTGCATTCAACTAACGGAGTTGAAACTTACTTTTGACGGAGCGGTTTTGAAACACCCTTTCTGTATAAACTGCAAGTGGACATTTGGAGCGCTATGCGGCCTATCGTGGAAAAAGGAACGTCTTCATGTAAAAACTACACAGAAGCACTCTGAGAAACTTCTTTCTGATCTGTGCATTCAACAAACAGAGTTGAACCTCAATTTTGTTTGAGGAGTTTTGAAACAGTCTTTCTGTATAACCTGCAAGTGGACATTTGGCGAGTTGTGAGACCTATCATGGAAAAAGGAATACCTTCAAATAAAACCTACACAGAAGCATTCAGTGAAATTTCTTTCTGATCTGTGAATTCAACTAACAGAGTTGAACCTTACTTTTGATTGAAGAGTTCTGAAACACTCTTTCTGTAAAAACTGCAAGTGGACATTTCGAGCTATATGCGGCCTATCGTAGAAAAAGGAATACCTTCAAATAAAAACATCGCAGAACCATTCTGGGAAACTTTTTTCTGATCTTTGCATTCCACTAACAGAGTTCAACCTTACTTTTGATGGAGCAGTATTGAAGCACTCTTTCTGAATAAACTGCAAGTGGACATTTGGAGCGCAACGAGGAGTTTCATGGAAAAAGGAATATGATCAAATAAAAACTACACAGAAACAATCTGTGAAACTTCTTTCTGATCTGTGCATTGAACTAACGGAGTTGAAACTTACTTTCGATTGAGGAGTTTTGAACGACCCTTTCTGTATAAACTTCAAGTGGACATTCAGAGAGCTAAGATGCCCATCATGGAAAAAGGAATATCTTCAAATAAAAACTACACAAAAGCATTCTGTGAAACTTCTTTCTTATCTGTGCATTCAACTAACAGAGTTGAACCTTACTTTTGGTTGAGGAGTTTTGAAACACTCTTTCTGTATAAACTGAAAGTGGACATTTGGAGTGCTTTGTGGCCTATCATGGAAAAAGGAATATCTTCAAATAATAACTACACAGAAGCATTCTCTGAAACTAATTTCTGAACTGTGCATTCAACTATCAGATTTGAACGTTACTTTTAATATAGCAGTTTTGAAACCCTCTATTACTAGATTCTGCAAGTGGACATGTGGCAAACATTGAGGACTGTGGTGAAAAAAGAAAAATCTTCCCCTAAAAACGACAAGAAAACATTCTGTGAAACTTCTTTCTGATCTGTGCATTCACCTAACACAGTTGAACCTTACTTTTTATTGAGGGGTTTTGAACAAATATTTCTGTATAAACTGCACGTGGACATTTGGTGCTCTTTGAGGCCTATCGTAGAAAAAGAAATAACTTCAAATAAAAACTACACAGAATAATTCTGTGAAACTTCTTTCTGATCTGTGCATTAAACTAACAGAGTTCAACATTACTTTTGATTGAGCAGTTTTGAAACACTCTATTTGTAGAATCTGCAAGTGGATATTTGGAGTGCTTTGAGGCATATCGTGGAAAAGGGAATATCTTCAAATAAAAACTACACAGATGCATTCTGTGAAACTTCTTTCTGATCAGTGCATTCAACTAACAGAGTTCAACCTTCCTTTTGATTGAGGAGTTTTGAAACACTCTTTCTGTATAAACTGCTAGTGGACATTTGCAGTGCTTTCATGCAAATATTGGAAAAAGGATTGTCTTCAAATAAAAACTACACAGAAGCATTCTGTGAAACTTCTTTCGGATTTGTGCATTCAACTAACAGAGTTGAACCTCACTTTTGATTGAGGAGTTTTGAAACACTCTTTCTGTAGAAACTGGAAGTGGACATTTGGAGCGTTAAGAGGCGCATAGTGCAAAAAGGAATATCTTCAACTAAAAACTACACAGAAGCAATCTGTGAAACTTCCTTCTGATCTGTGCATTCAACTAACAGTGTTGAACCTTACTTTTGATTGAGCAGTTCTGAAACACACTTTCTATAGAAACTGCAAGTGGACATTTGGTGCGCTAAACGTCCTATCGTGGAAAAAGGAATATCTTCAAATAAAAACTACACAGAACCATTCTGTGAAACTTCTTTCTGATCTGTGCATTCAACTAACATAGTTGAACCTTAACTTCAATTGAGGAGTTTCGAAACACTCTTTCTGTAGAAACTGGAAGTGGACAGTTGGAGCGATACGCGGCGGATCCTGAAAGAAGGAATATCTTCAAATATAAACTGCACAGAAATATTCTGTGAAACTTCTTTCTGATCTGTGAATTCAACCAACAGAGTTGAAACTTACTTTGATTGAGGAGTTTTGAAACCCTCTTTCTGTACAAACTGCAAGTGGACATTTGTAGCGTTAAGAGGCCTATCTTGGAAGAAGGAATATTTTCAAATGAAAACTACACAGAAGCATTCTGTGAAACCTCTTTCTGATCCGCGCATTCAACTAACAGAGTTGGACCTTACTTCTGATAGAGGACTTTTGAAACACTCTTTCCGTAGAAACTGCAAGGGGACATTTGGAGCGCTAAGAGGCCTACCGTGGAAAAAAGAATATCATCAAATGAAAACTACACAGAAGCATTCTGTGAAAATTCTTTCTGATCTACGCAATCAACTAACAGGTTTGAGCTTTACTTTTGATTGAGGAGTTTTGAAACACTCTTTCTGAAGAAACTGGAAGAGCACAATTGGAGCGCTACGCAGCCTATTTAGGAAAAAGGAATATCTTCAAATATAACCTACACAGAAGCATTGTGTGAAACTACTTTGTGATCTATGCATTCAACTAACAGAGTTAGATATTACTTTTGATTGAGGAGTTTTGTAACAATCTTTCTGTAGAAAATGCAAGTGGACATTCGGAGCGCTAAGGGGTCAATAGTGGGAAAAGGAATCCCTTCAAATAAAAACAACACAGAAGCATTCGGCGAAACTTCTTTCTGATCTGTGCATTCACCTAACAGAGTTGAACCTTACTTTTGATTGAGGAGTTCTGAAACACTCTTTCTGTAGAAACCGCAGGTAGACATTCGAAGCGCTACGGGGCCTATAGTGGAAAAAGGAATATCTTCAAATAAAAACTACACAGAAGCATTCTGTGAAACTTCTTTCTGATCTGTGCATTCAACTAACAGAGTTGAACCTTACTCTTCATTAAGGAGTTCTGAAACGCTCTTTCTGTAGAAACCTCAAGTGGACATTCGGATCGCTGAGGGGCCTGTAGTGGAAAAAGGAATATCTTCAAACAAAAACTACAAAGAAGCATTTTGTGAAACTTCTTTCTGATCTCTGCACTCAACTATCAGAGTTGAACCTTACTTTTGATTGAGGAGTTCTGAAGCACTCTTTCAGTATAAACCGCAAGTGGACCTTCATAGCGCTAAGGGGTCTACACTGGAGAAAGGATTATCTTCAAATATAAACTACACAGTAGTATTCTCTGAAAATTCTGTCTCATCTGTGCATTCAAATAAGTGATTTGAACCTTACTTTTGATTGAGGAGTTCTGAAACACTCTTTCTGGAGAAACTGCAAATAGACATTCGGAGAGCTAAGGAGCCTATAGTGGAAAAAGGAATACCTTCAAATAAAAACAACACTGAAGGATTCTGTGAACCTACTTTTTGATCTGTGCATTCAACTCACAGAGTTGAAACTTACTTTTGATTGAAGAGTTCTGAAACACTCTTTCTGTAAAACCGTGAGAGGATATTCGGAGATCTAATGGGACTACAGTGGAAAAAGAAATATCTTCAAATGTAAACTAAACAGAAGCATTTTGTGAAACTTCTTTCTGATCTGTGTATTCAACAAACAGAGTTGAACCTTACATTTGATTGAGGAGTTCTGAAACACTTCTTCTGTAGAAACCGCAAGTGGACATTCGTTGCGCTAAGTTATGTATAGTGGAAAAAGGAATATCTTCAAATAAAAACTACACAGAAGCATTCTGTGAAACTAGTTTCAGATCTCCGCATTGAACTAACAGAGTAGAACCTTACTTTTGATTGTGGAGTTCTGAAACAGTCTTTCTGTAAAAACTGCAAGTGGACATTCAAAGCGCTACGGGGCCTATAGTGGAAAAAGGAATATCTTCAAATAAAAACTACACAGAAGCATTCTGTGAAACTTCTTTCTGATCTGTGCATTCAACTAACAGAGTTGAACCTTACTCTTCATTAAGGAGTTCTGAAACACTCTTTCTGTAGAAACCTCAAGTGGACATTCGGATCGCTGAGGGGCCTGTAGTGGAAAAAGGAATATCTTCAAACAAAAACTACAAAGAAGCATTTTGTGAAACTTCTTTCTGATCTCTGCACTCAACTATCAGAGTTGAACCTTACTTTTGATTGAGGAGTTCTGAAGCACTCTTTCAGTATAAACCGCAAGTGGACCTTCGTAGCGCTAAGGGGTCTACACTGGAGAAAGGATTATCTTCAAATATAAACTACACAGTAGTATTCTCTGAAAATTCTGTCTCATCTGTGCATTCAAATAAGTGATTTGAACCTTACTTTTGATTGAGGAGTTCTGAAACACTCTTTCTGGAGAAACTGCAAATAGACATTCGGAGAGCTAAGGAGCCTATAGTGGAAAAAGGAATACCTTCAAATAAAAACTACACTGAAGGATTCTGTGAACCTACTTTTTGATCTGTGCATTCAACTCACAGAGTTGAACCTTACTTTTGATTGAAGAGTTCTGAAACACTCTTTCTGTAAAACCGTGAGAGGACATTCGGAGCGCTAATGGGACTACAGTGGAAAAAGAAATATCTTCAAATGTAAACTAAACAGAAGCATTTTGTGAGACTGCTTTTGGATCTGTGCATTCAACTTACAGTGTTGAACCTTACTTTTGATTGAAGAGTTCTGTCACACTCTTTCTGTAGAAATTGCAAATGGACATTCAGAGCGCTAGGGGCCTATGGTGGTAAAAGGAACATCTTCAAATAAAAGACACACAGAGGAATTCTGCAAAACAAATTTCCGTTCTGTGTATTCAACTAACATAGTTGAAACTTACTTTTGATTGAGGAGTTCTGAAACACCCTTTCTGTAGATACTTCAAATGGATATTCGGAGTTCAAAGGGGCCTATAGTGGAAAAAGGAATGTCATCAAATAAAAAGTACACAGAAGCATTCTGTGAAACGTCTTTCTGATCTGTGCATTCAACTTACAGAGGTGAAACTTACTTTTGATTGAGGGTTTCTGATGCACTCTTTCTGTAGAAAGTGCAAGTGGACATTCGGAGCGCTAATGGGCCTATAGTGGAAAAAGGAATATATACAAATAAAAACTACTCAGAAGCATTCTGTGAGACTACTATCTGATCTGTGCATTCAACTAACAGAGTTGAACCTTACTTTTGATTGAGGAGTGCTGAAACACTCTTTCTGTAGAAACTGCAAGTGGTCATTTGGAGCACTAAGGGGCCTATAGTGGAAAAAGGAATATCTTCAATAAAAAAATACACAGAAGCATTCTGTGAAACTTCTTTCTGATCTGTGCATTCAAATAAGAGAGTTGAACCTTACTTTTGATTGAGGTGTTCTGAAACTCTTTCTGTAGAAACTACAAGTGAACATTCGGGGCGCTAAAGGCTTGTAGTGGAAAAAGGAATATCTTCAAATAAAAACTACACAGAAGCATTCTGTGAAACTTCTTTCTGATCTGTGCATTCAACTAACAGAGTTGACCCTTACTTTTGATTGAGGAGTTCTGAAAAACTCTTTCTATGGAAGCCGCAAGTGAACATTCGGAGCGCTAAGGGGCCAATAGTGGAAAAAGAAATATCTTCAAATAAAAACTACACGGAAGAATTCTGTGAAACTTCTTTCTGATCTGTGCATTCAATTAACAGAGTTCAACCTTACTTTTGATTGAGGAGTTCTGAAAAAATCTTTCTGTAGAAACTGCAAGTGAACATTCGGAGCGCTAAGGGGCCTACAGTGGATAAGGGAATATCTTCCAATAAAAACTACACAGAATCACGCTGTGAAACTTCTTTCTGATCTATGCATTCTACTAACAGAGTTGAAATTTGGTTTTGATTGAGGAGTTCTGAAACACTCTTTCCGTAGAAACCACAATTGGACAATTGGAGCGCTAAGGGGCCTGCAGTGGAAAAAGGTATATCTTCAAATAAAAACTATACAGAAGCATTCTGTGAAACTTCTTTCTGATCTCTGCATTCAACTAACAGAGTTGCACCTTACTTTTGATTGAGGAGTTCGGAAACACTCTTTCAGTATAAACCGCAAGTGGACATTTGGAGTGCTAAGGGGCGTACAGTGGAAAAAGCAATATATTCAAATAAACACTACACAGAAGCATTCTGTGAAACTTCTTTCTGATCTGTGCATTCAACTAACAGAGTTGAAACTCACTTTTGATTGAGGAGTTCTGAAACACTCTTTCTGTAGAAACTGCAAGTGGACATTCGAAGCGCAAAGGGGCCTGTAGTGGAAAAAGGAATATCTTCAAGTAAAAAATACACAGAAGCATTCTGTTTAACTTCTTTCTCATCTGTACAATCAACTAACAGAGTTGAACTTACTTTTGACTTAGGAGTTCTGAAACACTCTTTCCATAGAAACCGTAAGTGGACATTCGGAGCGATAAAGGACCTATAGTGGAAAACGAATATATTCAAATAAAAAAC
The DNA here is from genome assembly GCF_006542625.1 of Nomascus leucogenys. Lineage (NCBI taxonomy): Eukaryota > Metazoa > Chordata > Mammalia > Primates > Hylobatidae > Nomascus > Nomascus leucogenys. The sequence continues at coordinate 174,824 of NW_022096898.1, forward strand.
TACACAGAAGCATTCTGTGAAACTTCTTTCTGATCTGTGCATTCAACTAACAGAGTTGAACCTTACTTTCGATTGAGAAGTTCTGAAACACTCTTTCTGTGGAAACCGCAATTAGACATTCATAGCGCTAAGTTTCAAATAGTGGTAAAAGGAATATCTTCCAATAAATCTACACAGAAGCATTCTGTGAAACTAGTTTCCGATGTGTGCATTCAACAAACAGAGTTGAACCTTTCTTTTGATTGAGGAGTTCTGAAACACTCTTTCTGTAGAAACTGCAAATGGACGTTCGGAATGCTAAGGGGCCTATAGTGGCAAAAGGAATAACTTCAAATTAAAACTACACAGAAGCATTCTGGGAAACTGCTTTCAGATCTGTGCATTCAACTTACATTGCTGAACCTTCCTTTTGATTGATGAGTTACGTAACACACTTTCTGTAGAAACTGCAAATTGACATTCGGAGCGCTAAGGGGCCTATGGTGGAAAAAGGAATACCTTCAAATAAAAGCTACACAGAAGCATTCTGTGAAACTACTTTCTGATCTGTGCATTCAGCTTATAGAGTTGAAACTTACCTTTGATTGAGGAGTTCTGAAACACTCTTTCTGTAGAAAGTGCAAGTGGACTTTCGGAGCGCTAAGGGGCCTATAGTGGAAAAAGGAATATCTTCAAATAAAAACTTCAAAGAAGCATAATGTGAAACTACTTTCTGATCTGTGCATTCAACTAACAGAGTGGAAACTTACTTTGATTGAGCAGTTCTGAAACATTGTTTCTGAAGAAACTGCAAGTGGACATTCGGAGCACTAAGGGGCCTATAGTGGAAAAAGTAGTGTCTTCGAATAAAAACTACACAGAAGCATTCGTTGAAACTTCTTTCTGATCTGTGCATTCAATTCACAGAGTTGAACCCTACTTTTGATTGAAGAGTTCTGAAGCACTCCTTCTGTAGAAACCGCAACTTGACATTCGTAGCAATAAGGGGCCTATGGAAGAAAAAGGAGAATCTTCAAATAAAAACTACACAGAAGAATTCTGTGAAACTTCTTTCTGATCTCTGTAATCAACCAACAGAGTTGAAACTTACTTTTGATTGAGGAGTTCTGAAACACACTTTCTGCAGAAACTGCAAGTGGACATTCGGAGCACTAAGACGAATACAGTGGAAAAAGGAATATCTTCAAACTAAAATTACACAGAAGCATTATGCGAAACATCTTTCTGATCTGTGCATTTAACTAACAGAGTTGAAGCTTACTTTTGATTGAGGAGTTCTGAAACACTCTTTCTGTAGAAACCGCAAGTAGACATTCGGAGCGCTAAGGGGCCTGTAGTGGAAAAAGGAATATCTTCAAATAAAAACTACACAGAAGCATTCTGTGAAACTTCTTCTGATCCGTGCATTCAGCTAACAGAGTTGAACCTTACTATTGATTGAGGAGTTCTGAAAAACTCTTTCTCTATAAACCGCAAGTGGATGTTCGGACAGCTAAGGGGCCTACAGTGGAAAAAGGAATATCTTTAAATAAAAACCCCACAGAAGCATTCTCTGAAACTTCTTTCTGATCTGTGCATTCAACTAACAGAGTGGAACCTTACTTTTATTGAGGAGCTCTGAAACACTCTCTCTGTAGAAACCGCAAGAGGACATTTGGAGCGCTAAGGGGAATACAGTGGAAAAAGGAATATCTTCAAATAAAAACCACACAGAAGCATTCTGTGAAACTTCTTTCTGATCTATGCATTCAAATAACAGAGTTGAACCTTACTTTTGATTGCGGAGTTCTGAAACCCTCTTTATGTAGAAACCGCAAGCGGAAATTCGGATCGCTTAGGGGCCTACAGTGAAAATAGGAATATCTTCAAATAAAAACTACACAGAAACATTCTGTGAAACATCTTTCCAATCTCTGCATTCAACTAACAGAGTTGAACCTTACTTTTTATTGAGGAGTTCTGAAAAACTCTTTCTGTAGAAAGCGCCAGTGGACATTCAGAGCACTAAGGGGAATACTGTGGAAAATGGAACATCTTCAAATAAAAACTACACAGAAGCATTCTGTGAAAGCTCTTTCTGATCTGTGCATACAACTAACAGAGTTGAACCTTACTTTTGATTGAGGAGTTCTGAAACACTCTTTTTGTAGAAAGCGCAAGTGGACATTCTCAGCGCTAAGCGGCCTACAGTGGAAGACGGAATATCTTCAAATAAATACTACACAGAAGGATTCGGTGAAACATCTTTCTGATCTGTGCATTCAAGTTACAGAGTTGTACCTTACTTTTGATTGAGGAGTTCTCAAGCACACTTTCTGTAGCAACCGCCTGTGGACATTTGGAGTGCTAAGGAGCCTATAGAGGAAAAATGAATATCTGCAAATAAAAACTACCCAGAAGCATTCTGTGAAACTTCTTTCTGATCTGTGCATTCAACTAACAGAGTTGAAACTTACTTTTGCTTGAGGAGATCTGAAACACTGGTTCTGAAGAAACCGCAAGTAGACATTCGGAGCGCTAAGAGCCCTATAGTGAAAAAGGAATATCTTCCAAAAAATGCTACACAGAAGCATTCTGTGAAACTTATTTCTGATCTGTGCATTCAATTAACAGAGTTGAACCTTACTTTTGATTGAGGAGTTCTGAAACACTCTTTCTGTAGAAACCAGAAGTGGACATTCGGAGCGCTAAGGGGCCTATAGTGGAAAAAGTAGTGCCTTCGAATAAAAACTACACAGAAGCATTCTGTGAAGCTTCTTTCTGATCTGGGCATTCAGGTCACAGCGTTGAACCCTACTTTTGATTGAAGAGTTATGAAACGCTCCTTCTGTAGAAACCGCAGGTGGACATTCGTAGCAAAAAGGGAGTATAGTGGAAAAAGGAAAATCTTCAAATAAATCTACACAGAAGAATTCTGTGAAACTTCTTTCTGATATGTGCATTCAACTAACAGAGTTGAACCTTACTTTTGATTGAGGAGTTCTGAATCACTCTTTCTGTAGAAACCGCAATTGGACATTCAAATTGCTAAGAGGAATACTGTGAAAAAAGGAATATCTTCAAATAAAAACTACACAGAAGCATTCTGTGAAACTTCTTTCTGATCTGTGCATTCACCTAAGAGAATTGAACCTTACCTTTGATTGACGATTGCTGAAACACTCTTTCTGTAGAAACCGCAAGTAGACATTCAGAGCGCTAAGGGACCTATATTGAAAAAAGGAATATCTTCAAATAAAAACTACACAGAAGCATTGTGTGAAACTTCTTTCTGATCCGTGCATTCAACTAACAGAGTTGAACGTTACTATTGATTGAGAAGTTCTGAAAAACTGTTTCTCTAGAAACCGCAAGTGGATGTTCGACTCCTAAGGGGCCTACAGTGGAAAAAGGAATATCTTCAAATAAAAACTACACAGAAGAATTCTGTGAAACTTCTTTCTGATGTGTGCATTCATCTAACAGAGTTGAACCTTACTTTTGATTGAGGAGTTCTGAAACACTCTTTCTGTAGAAACCAGAAGTGGACATTCGGAGCGCTAAGGGGCCTATAGTGGAAAAAGTAGTGCCTTCAAATTAAAACTGCACAGAAGCATTCTGTGAAACTTCTTTCTGATCCGTGCATTCAAGTAACAGAATTGAACCTTACTTTTGATTGAGGAGTTCTGAAACACTCTTTCTGTAGAAACCGCATGTGGACATTCGGAGCGCTAAGGGGCCTATAGTGGAAAAAGCAATATCTTCAAACAAAAACTACAAGGAAGCATTTTGTGAAACATCTTTGTGATCTGTGCATTCAACTAACATAGTTGAAACTTACTTTTGATTGAGGAGATCTGTGACACTCTTTCTGTAGAATCGCATGTGGACAATCAGAGCGCTAAGGGGCCTATAGTGGAAAAAGGAATATCTTCAGATAAAAACTACACAGAGGCATTCTGTGAAACTTCCTTCTTATCTCTGAATTCAACTAACAGAGTTGAAACTTACTTTCGATTAAGGAGTTCTGAAACACTATTCTGTAGAAACCGCAAGTGGACATTCGGTGTGCTAAGGGGCGTTTAGTGGATAAAGGAATATCTTCAAATAAAAACAACACAGAAACATTCTGTGAAACTTCTTTCCAATCTGTGCATTCAACTAACAGAGTTCAATCTTACTTTTGATTGAGGAGTTCTGAAACACTCTTTCTTTAGAAACCGCCAGTGGAGATTCGGAGCGCTAAGGGCCTATAGTGGAAAAACGAATATCTTTAAATAAAGACTACAGAGAAGCATTCTGTGAAACTTATTTCTGATCTGTGCATTCAACTAACAGATTTGAAACTTACTTTTGATTGAGGAGTTCTGAAACACTCTTTCTGTAGAAACCACAAGTGGACATTCGGAGCGCTAAGGGCCCGATACTGGAAAAAGTTATATCTTCAAATAAAAAATACACAGAAGCATTCTGTGAAATTTCTTTCTGATCTGTTCATTCAACTAGCAGATTTGAAACTTACTTTTGATTGTGGAGTTCTGAAACACTCTTTCTGTAGAAACTGAAAGTGGACATTCGGAGCGCTAAGGGGCATATATTGGAAAAAGGAATATCTTTAAATAAAAACCACAGAGAAGCAACCTGTGAAACTTCTTTCTGATCTGTGCATACAACTAACAGAGTTGAACGTAACTTTTGATTGAGGAGTTCTGAAACACTCTTTCTGTAGAAAATGCAAGCGGATATTCGGAGCGATAAGGGGCCTATAGTGGAAAAGGGAATATCTTCAAATAAAAACTACACAGAAGCATTTTGTGAAGCTTCTTTCTGATCTGTGAATTCCACTAACAGTGTTGAACCTTACTTTTGATTGAGGAGTTCTGAAACACTCTTTCTGTAGAAACCACAAGTGGACATTTAGAGCGCTATGGGGCCTAAAGTGGAAAAAGGAATATCTTCAATTAAAAATTACACAGAAACATTCTGAGAAACATCTTTCTGATCCGTGAATTCAACTAAAAGAGTTGAAACTTATTTTTGATTGAGGAGTTGTGACAAAATCCTTTTGTAGAAACCGCAATGGGACCTTCTGAGCACTATGAGGCCTATAGTGGAAAAAGGAATATCTCCAAATAAAAACTACACAGAAGCATTCTCTGAAACTGCTTTCTGTTCTGTGCATTCAACAAACAGAGTTGAAGCTTACTTTTGATTGAGCAGTTCTGAAACACTCTTTCTGTTGAAACTGCAAGTGGATATTCTGAGCGCTAAGGGGCCTATAGTGGAAAAAGGAATATCTTCAAATAAAAACTAAACAGAAGCATACTGTGAAACTAATTTCTGTTCTGCTCATTCAACTAACAGAGTTGAAACTTACTTTTGATTGAGCAGTTCTGAAACACCCTTTCTGTAGAAACTGCAAGTGGACATTGGGAGCGCTAAGGGGCCTATAGTGGAAAAAGTAATATCTCCAAATAAAAACTACACAGAAGCATTCTGTTAAACTTCTTCCTGTTCTGTGCATTCAGCTAACAGAGTTGAAGCTTACATTTGATTGAGCAGTTATGAAAATCTCTTTCTGTAGAAACTGCAAGTGGACATTAAGAGCGCTAACGGGCCTATAGTGGAAAAAGGAATATCTTCAAATAAAAACTACACAGAAGCATTCTGTGAAACTTCTTTCTATTCTGTCCATACAACAAAGAGAGTTGAAGCTACTTTTAATTGAGCAGTTCTGAGAAACTCTTTCTGTAGAAACTGCAAGTTGATTTCTGAGCGCTAAGGTTCCTATAGTGGAAAAAGGAATATCTCCAAATAAAATCTACACAGAAGAATACCGTGAAACTTCTTTCTGTTCTGTTCATTCAACTAACAGAGTTGAAGCATACTTTTGATTGAGCAGTCTGAAACACTCTTTCTGTTGAAACTGCATGTGGATATTCTGAGCGCTAATGGGCCTATAGTGGAAAAAGGAATATCTTCAAATAAAAACTACACAGAACCATACTGTGAAACTCCTTTCTGTTCTGTTCATTCAACTAACAGAGTTGAAGCATACTTTTGATTGAGCAGTTCTGAAACACACTTTCTGTAGAAACTGCAAGTTGATATTTCGAGTGCTTAGGGGCCTATAGTGGAAAAAGGGATATCTTCAAATAAAAACTACACAGAAGCATTCTGTGAAACTTCTTTCTGTTCTGTGCATTCAACTAACAGAGTTGAACATTGCTTCTCATTGAGGAGTTCTGAAACACTATTTCTGTAGAATCTACAAGTGGACAATTGGAGCGCTACGAGGCCTAAAGTGGAATAAGGAATATCTTCAAATAAAAACTACACAGAAGCATTCTGTGAAACTTCCTTCTGATCTGTGCATTCAACAAACAGAGTTGAACCTTACTTTTGATGGAGCACTTCTGAAACACTGTTTCTGTAGAAATTACAAGTGGACATTCGGAGCGCTAAGGGGCCTAAAGTGGAAAAGGGAATCTCTTCAAATAAAAACTACACAAAACATTATGTGAAACTTCTTTCTGATCTATTCATTCAACTAAAAGTGTTGAACCACACTTTTGATTGAGGAGTCCTGAAACACTCTTTCTATAGAAACTGCAAGTGGACATTAGGAGGACTAAGGGGCCTAGAGTTGAAAAAGGTATATATTCAAATGAAAACTACACAGAAGAATTCTGGGCGACTTCTTTCTTATCTGTGCATTCAACTAACAGAGTTGAACCTTACTTTTGATTGAGGAGTTCTGAAACACTCTTTCTGTAGGAACCAAAGGTGGACATTCAAAGCGCTAACGGGCCTATAGTTTAAAAAGTAATATCTTAAAATAAAAACTACACAGAGGCATTCTGTGAAACTTCTTTCTGATCTATACATTCAACTAACAGAGTTGAATCATGCATTTAATTGAGGAGTTCTGAAACTCTCTTTCTGTAGAAACTGCAACCGGACATTCGGAGCGCTAAGGGGCCTATCGTGGAAAAAGAAATATCTTCAAATAAAAACTACACAGAAGCATGCTGTGAAACTTCTTTCTTATCTGTGCATTCAAATAACAGAATTGAAGCTTACTTTTGATTGAGGAGTTCTGAAACCCTCTTTCTGTACAAACCGCAAGTGGACATTCGGAGAGCTAAGGGGCCTATAGTGGAAAAAGGAATATCTTCAAATTAAACTACACAGAAGCATTCTGTGAAACTCCTTTCTCATCTGTGCATTCAGCCAGCAGAGTTGAACCTTACTTTTGATTGAGGAGTTCTGAAAAACTCTTTCTGTAGAAACCGCAAGTGGACATTCTGAGCGCTATCGGGCCTGGAGTGGAAAAAGGAATATCTTCAAATAAAAACTACACAGAAGCATTCTGTGAAACTTCTTTCTGATGTGTGCATTCAACTAACAGAGTTGAACCTTACTTTTGATTGAGGAGTTCAGAAACACTCTTTCTGTAGAATCCGCAAGTGGACATTCGGAGCGCTAAGTGGCCTACAGTGGAAAAAGGAATATCTTCAAATAAAAACTACACAGAAGCATTCTGTGAAATTTCTTTCTCATCGGTGTGTTCCACTAACAGAGTTGAACCTTACTTGGGTGGAAGGGTCCTGAAACACTATTACTGTAGAAACCACAAGTGGACAATCGGAGCACAAAGTGGCCTATACTGGAAAAAGGAATATCTTCAAATAAAAACTGCACAGAAGCATTCTGTGAAACTTCCTTCTGATCTGTGCATTCAACTAAGAGAAATGAAACTTACTTTTGATTTAGTAGTTCTGAAACACTCTTTCTATAGAAACCGCTTGTGGACATTCGGGGCACTAAGGGGCCTGTTGTGAAAAAAGGAATATCTTCAAATCTAAACTACACAGAAGCATTCTGTGAAACTTCATTCTGATCTGTGCGTTCAACTAACAGGGCTGAACCCTACTTTTGATTGAGCAGTTCTGAAACACACTTTCTGAAGAAACCGCACCTGGACATTCTGAGCGCTAAGTGGCCTATAGTGGAAAAAGGAATATCTTCAAATAAAAACTACCCAGAAGCAATTTGTGAAACTCCTTTCTGATCTGTGCATTCAACTGACAGAGTTGAAACTTAATTTTGATTGAGGAGTTCTGAACCACTCTTTCTGTAGAAACCACAACTGGATTTTCAGAGCGCTAAGGGGATTATAGTGGAAAAAGTAATATCTTCAAATATAAACTACACAGAAATATTCTGTGAAACTACTTTCTGATCTCTGCCTTCAACTAACATAGTTGAAACTTTCTTTTGATGGAGGGGTTCTGAAACAATCTTCCTGTAGAAACTGCAAGTTGACAGTCAGAACGCTAAGGGGCCTATAGTGGAAAAAGGAATATCTACAAATAAAAGCTACACGGAAGCATTCTGTGAAACATGTTTCTGTTCTCTGCATTCAACTAACATAGTTGAAACTTACTTCTGATTGAGGAGATCTGAAACACTCTTTTTGTTGAAACCGCAAGTGGACATTCGGAATGCAAAGGGGCCTATAGTGGAAAAAGGAATATCTTCAAATAAAAGCCACGTAGAAGCATTCTGTGAAACTTCTTTCTGTTCTGTGCATTCAACTAACAGAGTTGAAGCTTACTTTTGATTGAGCAGTTCTGAAACACTCTTTCTGTAGAAACTGCAATTGGACAAGCGGAGCGCTAAGGGGCCTGTAGTGGAAAAAGGAATATCTTCAAGTGAAAACACTGAAGCATTCTGTGAAACTTCTTACTGTTCTGCCCATTCAAGTAATAGAGTTGAACCTTACTTTTGATTGAGCAGTTCTGAAACACTGTTTCTGTAGAAACTGCAAGTTGCCATTGCGAGCGCTAACGGGCCTATTGTGGAAAAAGGAATATCTTCAAATAGAAACTACACAGAAGCATTCTGTAAAACTTCTTCCTGTTCTGTGCATTCAGCTAACAGAGTTGAAGCTTACTTTTGATTGAGCAGTTATGAAACTCTCTTTCTGTAGAAACTGCAAGTGGACATTCCGAGCGCTAACGGGCCTGTAGTGGAAAAAGGAATATCTTCAAATAGAAACTACACAGAAGCATTCTGTGAAACTTCTTTCTATTCTGTCGATACAAAAAAGAGAGTTGAAGCTACTTTTAATTGAGCAGTTCTGAGACACTTTTTCTGTAGAAACTGCAAGTTGACATTCTGAGCGCTAAGGTTCCTATAGTGGAAAAAGGAATATCTCCAAATAAAAACTACACAGAAGCATTCTGTGAAACTTCTTTCTGCTCTGTGCATTCAACAGAGTTTAAGCTTACTTTTGATTGAGCAGTTCTGAAACACTCTTTCTGTTGAAACTGCAAGTGGATATTCTGAGCGCTAACGGGCCTATAGTGGAAAAAGGAATATCTTCAAATAAAAACTACACAGAAGCATACTGTGAAACTTCTTTCTGTTCTGTTCATTCAACTAACAGAGTTGAAGCATACTTTTGATTGAGCAGTTCTGAAACACACTTTCTGTAGAAACTGCAAGTTGATATTTCAAGCACTTAGGGGCCTATAGTGGAAAAAGGGATATCTTCAAATAAAAACTACACAGAAGCATTCTGTGAAACTTCTTTCTGTTCTGTGCATTCAACTAACAGAGTTGAAGCTTACTTGTGATTGAGCAGTTCTGAAACACTCTTTCTGTAGAAACTGCAATTGAACACGCGGAGCGCTAAGGGGCCTGTAGTGGAAAAAGGAATATCTTCAAGTGAATACACTGAAGCATTCTGTGAAACTTCTTACTGTTCTGTCCATTCAAGTAATAGAGTTGAACTTTACTTTTGATTGAGCAGTTCTGAAACACTATTTTTGTAGAAAGTGCAAGTTGCCATTGCGAGCGCGAACGGGCCTATTGTGGAAAAAGTAATATCTTCAAATAGAAACTACACAGAAGCATTCTGTGAAACTTCTTCCTGTTCTGTGCATTCAGCTAACAGAGTTGAAGCTTACTTTTGATTGAGCAGTTATGAAACTCTCTTTCTGTAGAAACTGCAAGTGGACATTCCGAGCGCTAACGGGCCTGTAGTGGAAAAAGGAATATCTTCAAATAGAAACTACACAGAAGCATTCTGTGAAACTTCTTTCTATTCTGTCGATACAACAAAGAGAGTTGAAGCTACTTTTAATTGAGCAGTTCTGAGACACCCTTTCTGTAGAAACTGCAAGTTGACATTCTGAGCGCTAAGGTTCCTATAGTGGAAAAAGGAATATCTCCAAATAAAAACTACACAGAAGCATTCTGTGAAACTTCTTCCTGCTCTGTGCATTCAACAGAGTTTAAGCTTACTTTTGATTGAGCAGTTCTGAAACACTCTTTCTGTTGAAACTGCAAGTGGATATTCTGAGCGCTAACGGGCCTATAGTGGAAAAAGGAATATCTTCAAATAAAAACTACACAGAAGCATGCTGTGAAACTTCTTTCTGTTCTGTTCATTCAACTCACAGAGTTGAATCTTACATTTGGTTGAGCAGTTCTGAGACACCCTTTCTGTGGAAACTGCAAGTGGACATATGGAGCGCTAAGGGGCCTCTAAGGGAAAAAGTAATATCTCCAAATAAACAGCACACAGAAGCATTCTGTGAAACTTCTTTCTCTTCTGTGCATTCAACTAACAGAGTTGAAGCTTACTTTTGATTGAGCCGTTCTGAAACACTCATTCTTTAGAAACTGCAAGTGGACATTCGGATCGCTAAGGGGCCTATAGTGGAAAAAGGAATATATTCAAATGAAAACACAGATGCATTCTGTGAATCTTCTTTCTGTTCTGTCCATTCAACTAACGGAGTGGAAGTTTACTTTTGATTTAGCAGGTCTGAAACACAGTTTCTGTAGAAACTGCAAGCTGACATTTCGAGCGCTATTGGGCCTTTAGGGAAAAAGGAATATCTTCAAATAAAAACTACACAGAAGCATTCTGTGAATCTTCTTTCTTTTCTGTGCATTCAACTAACGGAGTTGAAGCTTAGTTTTGATTCAGCAGCTCTTGAACACTCTTTCTGTAGAAACTACAAGTTGATATTTCGAGCACTAAGGGGCCTATAGAGGAAAAAGTGATATCTTCAAATAAAAACTACACAGAAGCATTCTGTGAAACATCTTTCTGTTCTGTGCATTCAACTAACAGAGTTGAAGCTTACTTTTGATTCAGCAGTTCTGAAACACTCTTACTGTAGACACTGCAAGTGGACATTCGGAGCGCTAAGGGGCCTGTAGAGGAAAAAGGAATATCTTCAAATGAAAACACAGAAGTATTCTGTGAATCTTATTTCTGTTCTGTCCATTCAACTAACAGAGCTGAAGATTATTTTTAATTGAGCAGTTCTGAAACACTCTTTCTGTAGAAAATGCAAGTTGACATTCTGAGGGCTAAGGGTCCTATAGTGGAAAAGGAATATCTCCAAATAAAAACTACACCGATGCATTCTGTGAAACTTCTTTCTGTTCTGTGCATTCAACTAACAGAGTTGAAGCTTACTTTTCATTGAGCAGTTCTGAAAAACCCTTTCTGTGGAAAGTGCAAGTGGACATTCTGAGCGCTAAGGGGCCTATAGTGGAAACAGGGTTATCTTCAAATAAAAACTACACAGAAGCATTCTGTGAAACTTCTTTCTTTTCTGTGCATTCAACTAACAGACTTAAAGCTTACTTTCGATTGAGCAGTTCTGAAACACTCTTTCTTTAGAAACTGTAAATAGACATTCTGAACGCTAAGGGGCCTAGAGTGGAAAAAGGGATATCTTCAAATAAAAACTACACAGAAGCATTCTCTGAAACTTCTCTCTGTTCTGTGCATTCAACTAACACAGTTGAATCTTACTTTTGATTGAGCAGTTCTGAGACACCCTTTCTGTAGAAACTGCAAGTGGACATTCGGAGCGCTAAGGGGCCTATAATGGAAAAAGGAATATCTCCAAATGAAAAGTACACAGAAGCATTCTGTGAAACTTCATTCTCTTCTGTGCATTCAACTAACAGAGTTGAAGCTTACTTTTGATTGAGCAGTTCTGAAACACTCTTTCTGTAGAAATTGCAAGTGGACACTCTGAACGCTAAGGGGCCTATTGTGGAAAAAGGGATATCTTCAAATACAAACTACACAGAAGCATTCTGTAAAACATCTTTCTTTTCTGTGCATTCAACTCACAGAGTTGAAGCTTAGTTTCAATTGAGCAGTTCTGAAACCCCCTTTCTGTAGAAACTGCAAGTGGACATTCAGAGCGCAAAGGGGCCTATAGTGGAAAAAGAAATATCTCTAAATACAAACTACACAGAAGCATTCTGTGAAACTTCTCTGTGTTGTGTGCATTCAAAAAACAGAGTTGAAGCTTACTTTTGATTGTGCAGTTCTGAAACAATCTTTCTGTAGAAACTGCAAGTGGGCATTCTGAGTACTAAGGGGCCTATAGTGGAAAAAGGAATATCGTCAAATAAAAACTACACAGAAGCATTCTGTGAAACTCCTTTCTGTTCTGTGCATTCAACTAACAGAGTTTAAGCTTACTTTTGATTGAGCAGTTCTGAAACACCCTTTCTGTAGAAACTGCAAGTGGACACTCGGAGCACTAAGGGGCCTATAGTGGAAAAAGTAATATCTCAAAATAACAACTACACGGAAGCATTCTGTGAAACTCCTTTCAGTTCTTTGCATTCAACTAACAGAGTTGAAGCTTACTTTTGATTGAGCAGTTCTGAAACACTCTTTCTGTTGAAACTGCATGTGGATATTCTGAGCGCTAATGGGCCTATAGTGGAAAAAGGAATATCTTCAAATAAAAACTACACAGAACCATACTGTGAAACTTCTTTCTGTTCTGTTCATTCAACTAACAGAGTTGAAGCATACTTTTGATTGAGCAGTTCTGAAACACACTTTCTGTAGAAACTGCAAGTTGATATTTCGAGCGCTTAGGGGCCTATAGTGGAAAAAGGGATATCTTCAAATAAAAACTACACAGAAGCATTCTGTGAAACTTCTTTCTGTTCTGTGCATTCAACTAACAGAGTTGAAGCTTACTTTTGATTGAGCAGTTCTGAAACACTCTTTCTGTAGAAACTGCAATTGGACAAGCGGAGCGCTAAGGGGCCTGTAGTGGAAAAAGGAATATCTTCAAGTGAAAACACTGAAGCATTCTGTGAAACTTCTTACTGTTCTGCCCATTCAAGTAATAGAGTTGAACCTTACTTTTGATTGAGCAGTTCTGAAACACTGTTTCTGTAGAAACTGCAAGTTGCCATTGCGAGCGCTAACGGGCCTATTGTGGAAAAAGGAATATCTTCAAATAGAAACTACACAGAAGCATTCTGTAAAACTTCTTCCTGTTCTGTGCATTCAGCTAACAGAGTTGAAGCTTACTTTTGATTGAGCAGTTATGAATCTCTCTTTCTGTAGAAACTGCAAGTGGACATTCCGAGCGCTAACGGGCCTGTAGTGGAAAAAGGAATATCTTCAAATAGAAACTACACAGAAGCATTCTGTGAAACTTCTTTCTATTCTGTCGATACAAAAAAGAGAGTTGAAGCTACTTTTAATTGAGCAGTTCTGAGACACTTTTTCTGTAGAAACTGCAAGTTGACATTCTGAGCGCTAAGGTTCCTATAGTGGAAAAAGGAATATCTCCAAATAAAAACTACACAGAAGCATTCTGTGAAACTTCTTTCTGCTCTGTGCATTCAACAGAGTTTAAGCTTACTTTTGATTGAGCAGTTCTGAAACACTCTTTCTGTTGAAACTGCAAGTGGATATTCTGAGCGCTAACGGGCCTATAGTGGAAAAAGGAATATCTTCAAATAAAAACTACACAGAAGCATACTGTGAAACTTCTTTCTGTTCTGTTCATTCAACTAACAGAGTTGAAGCATACTTTTGATTGAGCAGTTCTGAAACACACTTTCTGTAGAAACTGCAAGTTGATATTTCAAGCACTTAGGGGCCTATAGTGGAAAAAGGGATATCTTCAAATAAAAACTACACAGAAGCATTCTGTGAAACTTCTTTCTGTTCTGTGCATTCAACTAACAGAGTTGAAGCTTACTTGTGATTGAGCAGTTCTGAAACACTCTTTCTGTAGAAACTGCAATTGAACACGCGGAGCGCTAAGGGGCCTGTAGTGGAAAAAGGAATATCTTCAAGTGAAAACACTGAAGCATTCTGTGAAACTTCTTACTGTTCTGTCCATTCAAGTAATAGAGTTGAACTTTACTTTTGATTGAGCAGTTCTGAAACACTATTTTTGTAGAAAGTGCAAGTTGCCATTGCGAGCGCGAACGGGCCTATTGTGGAAAAAGTAATATCTTCAAATAGAAACTACACAGAAGCATTCTGTGAAACTTCTTCCTGTTCTGTGCATTCAGCTAACAGAGTTGAAGCTTACTTTTGATTGAGCAGTTATGAAACTCTCTTTCTGTAGAAACTGCAAGTGGACATTCCGAGCGCTAACGGGCCTGTAGTGGAAAAAGGAATATCTTCAAATAGAAACTACACAGAAGCATTCTGTGAAACTTCTTTCTATTCTGTCGATACAACAAAGAGAGTTGAAGCTACTTTTAATTGAGCAGTTCTGAGACACCCTTTCTGTAGAAACTGCAAGTTGACATTCTGAGCGCTAAGGTTCCTATAGTGGAAAAAGGAATATCTCCAAATAAAAACTACACAGAAGCATTCTGTGAAACTTCTTCCTGCTCTGTGCATTCAACAGAGTTTAAGCTTACTTTTGATTGAGCAGTTCTGAAACACTCTTTCTGTTGAAACTGCAAGTGGATATTCTGAGCGCTAACGGGCCTATAGTGGAAAAAGGAATATCTTCAAATAAAAACTACACAGAAGCATGCTGTGAAACTTCTTTCTGTTCTGTTCATTCAACTCACAGAGTTGAATCTTACATTTGGTTGAGCAGTTCTGAGACACCCCTTCTGTGGAAACTGCAAGTGGACATATGGAGCGCTAAGGGGCCTATAAGGGAAAAAGTAATATCTCCAAATAAACAGTACACAGAAGCATTCTGTGAAACTTCTTTCTCTTCTGTGCATTCAACTAACAGAGTTGAAGCTTACTTTTGATTGAGCCGTTCTGAAACACTCCTTCTTTAGAAACTGCAAGTGGACATTCGGATCGCTAAGGGGCCTATAGTGGAAAAAGGAATATATTCAAATGAAAACACAGATGCATTCTGTGAATCTTCTTTCTGTTCTGTCCATTCAACTAACGGAGTGGAAGTTTACTTTTGATTTAGCAGGTCTGAAACACAGTTTCTGTAGAAACTGCAAGCTGACATTTCGAGCGCTATTGGGCCTTTAGGGAAAAAGGAATATCTTCAAATAAAAACTACACAGAAGCATTCTGTGAATCTTCTTTCTTTTCTGTGCATTCAACTAACGGAGTTGAAGCTTAGTTTTGATTCAGCAGCTCTTGAACACTCTTTCTGTAGAAACTACAAGTTGATATTTCGAGCACTAAGGGGCCTATAGAGGAAAAAGTGATATCTTCAAATAAAAACTACACAGAAGCATTCTGTGAAACATCTTTCTGTTCTGTGCATTCAACTAACAGAGTTGAAGCTTACTTTTGATTCAGCAGTTCTGAAACACTCTTACTGTAGACACTGCAAGTGGACATTCGGAGCGCTAAGGGGCCTGTAGAGGAAAAAGGAATATCTTCAAATGAAAACACAGAAGTATTCTGTGAATCTTATTTCTGTTCTGTCCATTCAACTAACAGAGCTGAAGATTATTTTTAATTGAGCAGTTCTGAAACACTCTTTCTGTAGAAAATGCAAGTTGACATTCTGAGGGCTAAGGGTCCTATAGTGGAAAAGGAATATCTCCAAATAAAAACTACACCGATGCATTCTGTGAAACTTCTTTCTGTTCTGTGCATTCAACTAACAGAGTTGAAGCTTACTTTTCATTGAGCAGTTCTGAAAAACCCTTTCTGTGGAAAGTGCAAGTGGACATTCTGAGCGCTAAGGGGCCTATAGTGGAAACAGGGTTATCTTCAAATAAAAACTACACAGAAGCATTCTGTGAAACTTCTTTCTTTTCTGTGCATTCAACTAACAGACTTAAAGCTTACTTTCGATTGAGCAGTTCTGAAACACTCTTTCTTTAGAAACTGTAAATAGACATTCTGAACGCTAAGGGGCCTAGAGTGGAAAAAGGGATATCTTCAAATAAAAACTACACAGAAGCATTCTCTGAAACTTCTCTCTGTTCTGTGCATTCAACTAACACAGTTGAATCTTACTTTTGATTGAGCAGTTCTGAGACACCCTTTCTGTAGAAACTGCAAGTGGACATTCGGAGCGCTAAGGGGCCTATAATGGAAAAAGGAATATCTCCAAATGAAAAGTACACAGAAGCATTCTGTGAAACTTCATTCTCTTCTGTGCATTCAACTAACAGAGTTGAAGCTTACTTTTGATTGAGCAGTTCTGAAACACTCTTTCTGTAGAAATTGCAAGTGGACACTCTGAACGCTAAGGGGCCTATTGTGGAAAAAGGGATATCTTCAAATACAAACTACACAGAAGCATTCTGTAAAACATCTTTCTTTTCTGTGCATTCAACTCACAGAGTTGAAGCTTAGTTTCAATTGAGCAGTTCTGAAACCCCCTTTCTGTAGAAACTGCAAGTGGACATTCAGAGCGCAAAGGGGCCTATAGTGGAAAAAGAAATATCTCTAAATACAAACTACACAGAAGCATTCTGTGAAACTTCTCTGTGTTGTGTGCATTCAAAAAACAGAGTTGAAGCTTACTTTTGATTGTGCAGTTCTGAAACAATCTTTCTGTAGAAACTGCAAGTGGGCATTCTGAGTACTAAGGGGCCTATAGTGGAAAAAGGAATATCGTCAAATAAAAACTACACAGAAGCATTCTGTGAAACTCCTTTCTGTTCTGTGCATTCAACTAACAGAGTTTAAGCTTACTTTTGATTGAGCAGTTCTGAAACACCCTTTCTGTAGAAACTGCAAGTGGACACTCGGAGCACTAAGGGGCCTATAGTGGAAAAAGTAATATCTCAAAATAACAACTACACGGAAGCATTCTGTGAAACTCCTTTCAGTTCTTTGCATTCAACTAACAGAGTTGAAGCTTACTTTTGATTGAGCAGTTCTGAAACACTCTTTCTGTTGAAACTGCATGTGGATATTCTGAGCGCTAATGGGCCTATAGTGGAAAAAGGAATATCTTCAAATAAAAACTACACAGAACCATACTGTGAAACTTCTTTCTGTTCTGTTCATTCAACTAACAGAGTTGAAGCATACTTTTGATTGAGCAGTTCTGAAACACACTTTCTGTAGAAACTGCAAGTTGATATTTCGAGCGCTTAGGGGCCTATAGTGGAAAAAGGGATATCTTCAAATAAAAACTACACAGAAGCATTCTGTGAAACTTCTTTCTGTTCTGTGCATTCAACTAACAGAGTTGAAGCTTACTTTTGATTGAGCAGTTCTGAAACACTCTTTCTGTAGAAACTGCAATTGGACAAGCGGAGCGCTAAGGGGCCTGTAGTGGAAAAAGGAATATCTTCAAGTGAAAACACTGAAGCATTCTGTGAAACTTCTTACTGTTCTGCCCATTCAAGTAATAGAGTTGAACCTTACTTTTGATTGAGCAGTTCTGAAACACTGTTTCTGTAGAAACTGCAAGTTGCCATTGCGAGCGCTAACGGGCCTATTGTGGAAAAAGGAATATCTTCAAATAGAAACTACACAGAAGCATTCTGTAAAACTTCTTCCTGTTCTGTGCATTCAGCTAACAGAGTTGAAGCTTACTTTTGATTGAGCAGTTATGAATCTCTCTTTCTGTAGAAACTGCAAGTGGACATTCCGAGCGCTAACGGGCCTGTAGTGGAAAAAGGAATATCTTCAAATAGAAACTACACAGAAGCATTCTGTGAAACTTCTTTCTATTCTGTCGATACAAAAAAGAGAGTTGAAGCTACTTTTAATTGAGCAGTTCTGAGACACTTTTTCTGTAGAAACTGCAAGTTGACATTCTGAGCGCTAAGGTTCCTATAGTGGAAAAAGGAATATCTCCAAATAAAAACTACACAGAAGCATTCTGTGAAACTTCTTTCTGCTCTGTGCATTCAACAGAGTTTAAGCTTACTTTTGATTGAGCAGTTCTGAAACACTCTTTCTGTTGAAACTGCAAGTGGATATTCTGAGCGCTAACGGGCCTATAGTGGAAAAAGGAATATCTTCAAATAAAAACTACACAGAAGCATACTGTGAAACTTCTTTCTGTTCTGTTCATTCAACTAACAGAGTTGAAGCATACTTTTGATTGAGCAGTTCTGAAACACACTTTCTGTAGAAACTGCAAGTTGATATTTCAAGCACTTAGGGGCCTATAGTGGAAAAAGGGATATCTTCAAATAAAAACTACACAGAAGCATTCTGTGAAACTTCTTTCTGTTCTGTGCATTCAACTAACAGAGTTGAAGCTTACTTGTGATTGAGCAGTTCTGAAACACTCTTTCTGTAGAAACTGCAATTGAACACGCGGAGCGCTAAGGGGCCTGTAGTGGAAAAAGGAATATCTTCAAGTGAAAACACTGAAGCATTCTGTGAAACTTCTTACTGTTCTGTCCATTCAAGTAATAGAGTTGAACTTTACTTTTGATTGAGCAGTTCTGAAACACTATTTTTGTAGAAAGTGCAAGTTGCCATTGCGAGCGCGAACGGGCCTATTGTGGAAAAAGTAATATCTTCAAATAGAAACTACACAGAAGCATTCTGTGAAACTTCTTTCTATTCTGTCGATACAACAAAGAGAGTTGAAGCTACTTTTAATTGAGCAGTTCTGAGACACCCTTTCTGTAGAAACTGCAAGTTGACATTCTGAGCGCTAAGGTTCCTATAGTGGAAAAAGGAATATCTCCAAATAAAAACTACACAGAAGCATTCTGTGAAACTTCTTTCTGCTCTGTGCATTCAACAGAGTTTAAGCTTACTTTTGATTGAGCAGTTCTGAAACACTCTTTCTGTTGAAACTGCAAGTGGATATTCTGAGCGCTAACGGGCCTATAGTGGAAAAAGGAATATCTTCAAATAAAAACTACACAGAAGCATGCTGTGAAACTTCTTTCTGTTCTGTTCATTCAACTCACAGAGTTGAATCTTACATTTGGTTGAGCAGTTCTGAGACACCCCTTCTGTGGAAACTGCAAGTGGACATATGGAGCGCTAAGGGGCCTATAAGGGAAAAAGTAATATCTCCAAATAAACAGTACACAGAAGCATTCTGTGAAACTTCTTTCTCTTCTGTGCATTCAACTAACAGAGTTGAAGCTTACTTTTGATTGAGCCGTTCTGAAACACTCCTTCTTTAGAAACTGCAAGTGGACATTCGGATCGCTAAGGGGCCTATAGTGGAAAAAGGAATATATTCAAATGAAAACACAGATGCATTCTGTGAATCTTCTTTCTGTTCTGTCCATTCAACTAACGGAGTGGAAGTTTACTTTTGATTTAGCAGGTCTGAAACACAGTTTCTGTAGAAACTGCAAGCTGACATTTCGAGCGCTATTGGGCCTTTAGGGAAAAAGGAATATCTTCAAATAAAAACTACACAGAAGCATTCTGTGAATCTTCTTTCTTTTCTGTGCATTCAACTAACGGAGTTGAAGCTTAGTTTTGATTCAGCAGCTCTTGAACACTCTTTCTGTAGAAACTACAAGTTGATATTTCGAGCACTAAGGGGCCTATAGAGGAAAAAGTGATATCTTCAAATAAAAACTACACAGAAGCATTCTGTGAAACATCTTTCTGTTCTGTGCATTCAACTAACAGAGTTGAAGCTTACTTTTGATTCAGCAGTTCTGAAACACTCTTACTGTAGACACTGCAAGTGGACATTCGGAGCGCTAAGGGGCCTGTAGAGGAAAAAGGAATATCTTCAAATGAAAACACAGAAGTATTCTGTGAATCTTATTTCTGTTCTGTCCATTCAACTAACAGAGCTGAAGATTATTTTTAATTGAGCAGTTCTGAAACACTCTTTCTGTAGAAAATGCAAGTTGACATTCTGAGGGCTAAGGGTCCTATAGTGGAAAAGGAATATCTCCAAATAAAAACTACACCGATGCATTCTGTGAAACTTCTTTCTGTTCTGTGCATTCAACTAACAGAGTTGAAGCTTACTTTTCATTGAGCAGTTCTGAAAAACCCTTTCTGTGGAAAGTGCAAGTGGACATTCTGAGCGCTAAGGGGCCTATAGTGGAAACAGGGTTATCTTCAAATAAAAACTACACAGAAGCATTCTGTGAAACTTCTTTCTTTTCTGTGCATTCAACTAACAGACTTAAAGCTTACTTTCGATTGAGCAGTTCTGAAACACTCTTTCTTTAGAAACTGTAAATAGACATTCTGAACGCTAAGGGGCCTAGAGTGGAAAAAGGGATATCTTCAAATAAAAACTACACAGAAGCATTCTCTGAAACTTCTCTCTGTTCTGTGCATTCAACTAACACAGTTGAATCTTACTTTTGATTGAGCAGTTCTGAGACACCCTTTCTGTAGAAACTGCAAGTGGACATTCGGAGCGCTAAGGGGCCTATAATGGAAAAAGGAATATCTCCAAATGAAAAGTACACAGAAGCATTCTGTGAAACTTCATTCTCTTCTGTGCATTCAACTAACAGAGTTGAAGCTTACTTTTGATTGAGCAGTTCTGAAACACTCTTTCTGTAGAAATTGCAAGTGGACACTCTGAACGCTAAGGGGCCTATTGTGGAAAAAGGGATATCTTCAAATACAAACTACACAGAAGCATTCTGTAAAACATCTTTCTTTTCTGTGCATTCAACTCACAGAGTTGAAGCTTAGTTTCAATTGAGCAGTTCTGAAACCCCCTTTCTGTAGAAACTGCAAGTGGACATTCAGAGCGCAAAGGGGCCTATAGTGGAAAAAGAAATATCTCTAAATACAAACTACACAGAAGCATTCTGTGAAACTTCTCTGTGTTGTGTGCATTCAAAAAACAGAGTTGAAGCTTACTTTTGATTGTGCAGTTCTGAAACAATCTTTCTGTAGAAACTGCAAGTGGGCATTCTGAGTACTAAGGGGCCTATAGTGGAAAAAGGAATATCGTCAAATAAAAACTACACAGAAGCATTCTGTGAAACTCCTTTCTGTTCTGTGCATTCAACTAACAGAGTTTAAGCTTACTTTTGATTGAGCAGTTCTGAAACACCCTTTCTGTAGAAACTGCAAGTGGACACTCGGAGCACTAAGGGGCCTATAGTGGAAAAAGTAATATCTCAAAATAACAACTACACGGAAGCATTCTGTGAAACTCCTTTCAGTTCTTTGCATTCAACTAACAGAGTTGAAGCTTACTTTTGATTGAGCAGTTCTGAAACACTCTTTCTGTTGAAACTGCAGTGGATATTCTGAGCGCTAATGGGCCTATAGTGGAAAAAGGAATATCTTCAAATAAAAACTACACAGAACATACTGTGAACTTCTTTCTGTTCTGTTCATTCAACTAACAGAGTTGAAGCATACTTTTTGATTGAGCAGTTCTGAAACACACTTTCTGTAGAAACTGCAAGTTGATATTTCGAGCGCTTAGGGGCCTATAGTGGAAAAAGGGATATCTTCAAATAAAAACTACACAGAAGCATTCTGTGAAACTTCTTTCTGTTCTGTGCATTCAACTAACAGAGTTGAAGCTTACTTTTGATTGAGCAGTTCTGAAACACTCTTTCTGTAGAAACTGCAATTGGACAAGCGGAGCGCTAAGGGGCCTGTAGTGGAAAAAAGGAATATCTTCAGTGAAAACACTGAAGCATTCTGTGAAACTTCTTACTGTTCTGCCCATTCAAGTATAGAGTTGAACCTTACTTTTGATTGAGCAGTTCTGAAACACTGTTTCTGTAGAAACTGCAAGTTGCCATTGCGAGCGCTAACGGGCCTATTGTGGAAAAAGGAATATCTTCAAATAGAAACTACACAGAAGCATTCTGTAAAACTTCTTCCTGTTCTGTGCATTCAGCTAACAGAGTTGAAGCTTACTTTTGATTGAGCAGTTATGAATCTCTCTTTCTGTTAAAACTGCAAGTGGACATTCCGAGCGCTAACGGGCCTGGTAGTGGAAAAAGGAATATCTTCAAATAGAAACTACACAGAAGCATTCTGTGAAACTTCTTTCTATTCTGTCGATACAAAAAAGAGAGTTGAAGCTACTTTTGATTGAGCAGTTCTGAACACTTTTTCTGTAGAAACTGCAAGTTGACATTCTGAGCGCTAAGGCCTATAGTGGAAAAAGGAATATCCAAATAAAAACTACACAGAAGCATTCTGTGAAACTTCTTTCTGTTCTGTGCATTCTAACAGAGTTAAGCTTACTTTTGATTGAGCAGTTCTGAAACACTCTTTCTGTTGAAACTGCAAGTGGATATTCTGAGCGCTAACGGGCCTATAGTGGAAAAAGGAATATCTTCAAATAAAAACTACACAGAAGCATCTGTGAAACTTCTTTCTGTTCTGTTCATTCAACTAACAGAGTTGAAGCATACTTTTGATTGAGCAGTTCTGAAACACACTTTCTGTAGAAACTGCAAGTTGATATTCAAGCACTAGGGGCCTATAGTGGAAAAAGGATATCTTCAAATAAAACTACACAGAAGCATTCTGTGAAACTTCTTTCTGTTCTGTGCATTCAACTAACAGAGTTGAAGCTTACTTTGATTGAGCAGTTCTGAAACACTCTTTCTGTAGAAACT
>NW_022096899.1:0-4235 GCF_006542625.1 Nomascus leucogenys
TCTGAAACACTCTTTCTGTAGAAAATGCAAGTGGACATTCAGGGCGCTAAGAGGCCTATAGTGGAAAAGGAATATTTCAAATAAAAACTACACAGAAGAAATCTGTGAAACTTCTTCTGTTCTGTGCATTCAACTAACAGAGTTGAACCTTATTTTGATTGAGCAGTTCTGAAACACTCTTTCTGTAGAAAATGCAAGTGGACATTCAGGGCGCTAAGAGGCCTATAGTGGAAAAAGGAATAGTTCAAATAAAAACTACACAGAAATCTGTGAAACTTCTCTGTTCTGTGCATTCAACTAACAGAGTTGAACCTTACTTTTGATTGAGCAGTTCTGAAACACTCTTTCTGTAGAAAATGCAAGTGGACCTTCGGAGCGCTAAGAGGCCTATAGCGGAAAAAGTAATAATTTCAAATAAAAACTACACAGAAGCATTCTGTGAAACTTCTTACTGTTCTGTGCATTCAACTAACAGAGTTTAACCTTATTTTGATTGAGCAGTTCTGAAACACTCTTTCTGTAGAAAATGCAAGTGGACATTCAGGGCGCTAAGAGGCCTATAGTGGAAAAGGAATATTTTCAAATAAAAACTGCACAGAAGAAATCTGTGAAACTTCTTACTGTTCTGTGCATTCAACTAACAGAGTTGAACCTCATTTTGATTGAGCAGTTCTGAAACACTCTTTCTGTAGAAAATACAAGTGGACATTCAGGCGCTAAGAGGACTATAGTGGAAAAAGAAAAAGTTCACATAAAAACTACACAGAAGCTATCTGTGAAACTTCTTCTGTTCTGTGCATTCAACTAACGGAGTTGAACCTTACTTTTGATTGAGAGTTCTGAAACACTCTTTCTGTAGAAAATGCAAGTGGACCTTCGGAGCGCTAAGAGGCCTATAGCGGAAAAAGAATATTTCAAATACAAACTACACAGAAGATTCTGTGAAACTTCTTTCTGTTCTTGCATTCAACTAACAGAGTTGAACCTTACTTTTGATTGAGCAGTTCTGAAACACTCTTTCTGTAGAAAATGCAATTGGACATTCAGGGCGCTAAGAGGCCTATACTGGAAAAAGGAATATTTTCAAATAAAAACTGCACAGAAGCAATCTGCGAAACTTCTTACTGTTCTGTGCATTCAACTAACAGAGTTGAACCTTAGTTTTTATTGAGCAGTTCTGAAACACTCTTTCTGTAGAAAATGCAAGTGACATTCAGGGCGCTAAGAGGCCTATAGGAAAAATGAATATGTTCAAATAAAAACTACACAGAAGAATCTGTGAAACTTCTTACTGTTCTGTGCATTCAACTAACAGAGTTGAACCTTATTTGATTGAGAAGTTCTGAAACACTCTTTCTGTAGAAAATGCAAGTGACATTCAGGGCGCTAAGAGGCCTATAGTGAAAAAGGAATATGTTCAAATAAAAACTCCACAGAAGCTATCTGTGAAACTTCTTACTGTTCTGTGCATTCAACTAACAGAGTTGAACCTTACATTTGATTGAGCAGTTCTGAAACACCCTTTCTGTAGAAAATGCAAGTGGACATTCAGGGCGCTAAGAGGCCTATAGTGGAAAAAGGAATACTTCAAATAAAAACTACACAGAAGCAATCTGTGAAACTTCTTACTGTTCTGTTCTTTAAACTAACAGAGTTGAACCTTATTTTTGATTGAGCAGTTCTGAAACACTCTTTCTGTAGAAAATGCAAGTGGACATTCAGGGCGCTAAGAGGCCTATAGTGGAAAAAGGAATATTTCAAAAAAAACTACAAGAAGCAATCTGTGAAACTTCTTCTGTTCTGTGCATTCAACTAACAGAGTTGAACCTTAGTTTTGATTGAGCAGTTCTGAAACACTCTTTCTGTAGAAAATACAAGTGGACATTCAGGGCGCTAAGAGGCCTATAGTGGAAAAAGGAATAGTTCAAATAAAAACTACACAGAAGATATCTGTGAAACTTCTTACTGTTCTGTGCATTCAACTAACAGAGTTGAACCTTATTTGATTGAGCAGTTCTGAAACACTCTTTCTGTAGAAAATGCAAGTGGACATTCAGGGCGCTAAGAGGCCTATGGTGGAAAAAGGAATATCTTCAAATAAAAACTATACAGAAGCAATCTGTGAAACTTCTTTCTGTTCTGTGCATTCAACTAACAGAGTTGAACCTTACTTTTGATTGAGCAGTTCTGAAACACTCTTTCTGTAGAAAATGCAAGTGGACATTCGGAGCGCTAAGAGGCCTATAGTGGAAAAAGGAATATCTTCAAATAAAAACTACACAGAAGCATTCTGTGAAACTTCTTTCTGTTCATTGCATTCAACTAACAGAGTTGAACCTTACTTTTGATTGAGCAGTTCTGAAACACTCTTTCTGTAGAAAATGCAAGTGGACATTCAGGGCGCTAAGAGGCCTATAGTGGAAAAAGGAATATTTCAAATAAAAACTACACAGAAGAAATCTGTGAAACTTCTTCTGTTCTGTGCATTCAACTAACAGAGTTGAACCTTATTTTGATTGAGCAGTTCTGAAACACTCTTTCTGTAGAAAATGCAAGTGGACATTCAGGGCGCTAAGAGGCCTATAGTGGAAAAAGGAAAAATTTCAATAAAAACTACACAGAAGCTATCTGTGAAACTTCTCTGTTCTGTGCATTCAACTAACAGAGTTGAACCTTACTTTTGATTGAGCAGTTCTGAAACACTCTTTCTGTAGAAAATGCAAGTGGACTTCGGAGCGCTAAGAGGCCTATAGCGGAAAAAGTAATATTTCAAATAAAAACTACACAGAAGCATTCTGTGAAACTTCTTTCTGTTCTGTGCATTCAACTAACAGAGTTTAACCTTATTTTGATTGAGCAGTTCTGAAACACTCTTTCTGTAGAAAATGCAAGTGGACATTCAGGGCGCTAAGAGGCCTATAGTGGAAAAGGAATATTTTCAAATAAAAACTGCACAGAAGAAATCTGTGAAACTTCTTACTGTTCTGTGCATTCAACTAACAGAGTTGAACCTCAGTTTTGATTGAGCAGTTCTGAAACACTCTTTCTGTAGAAAATACAAGTGGACATTCAGGCGCTAAGAGGACTATAGTGGAAAAAGAAAAAGTTCACATAAAAACTACACAGAATCTATCTGTGAAACTTCTTCTGTTCTGTGCATTCAACTAACGGAGTTGAACCTTACTTTTGATTGAGAGTTCTGAAACACTCTTTCTGTAGAAAATGCAAGTGGACTTCGGAGCGCTAAGAGGCCTATAGCGGAAAAAGGAATATTTCAAATAAAACTACACAGAAGATCTGTGAAACTTCTTTCTGTTCTGTGCATTCAACTAACAGAGTTGAACCTTACTTTTGATTGAGCAGTTCTGAAACCCTTTTCTGTAGAAAATGCAATTGGACATTCAGGGCGCTAAGAGGCCTATACTGGAAAAAGGAATATTTTCAAATAAAAACTGCACAGAAGCAATCTGTGAAACTTCTTACTGTTCTGTGCATTCAACTAACAGAGTTGAACCTTAGTTTTATTGAGCAGTTCTGAAACACTCTTTCTGTAGAAAATGCAAGTGACATTCAGGGCGCTAAGAGGCCTATAGCGGAAAAATGAATATGTTCAAATAAAAACTACACAGAAGAAATCTGTGAAACTTCTTACTGTTCTGTGCATTCAACTAACAGAGTTGAACCTTAGTTATTATTGAGCAGTTCTGAAACACTCTTTCTGTAGAAAATGCAAGTGGACATTCAGGGCGCTAAGAGGCCTATAGTGAAAGGTATATTCAAATAAAAACTACAAGAAGCTATCTGTGAAACTTCTTACTGTTCTGTGCATTCAACTAACAGAGTTGAACGTTAGTTTTTTTTGAGCAGTTCTGAAACACCCTTTCTGTAGAAAATGCAAGTGGACATTCAGGGCGCTAAGAGGCCTATGGTGGAAAAAGGAATACTTCAAATAAAAACTACACAGAAGCAATCTGTGAAACTTCTTACTCTTCTTGCATTAAACTAACACAGTTGAACCTTATTTTGATTGACAGTTCTGAAACACTCTTTCTGTAGAAAATGCAAGTGGACATTCATGGCTCTAAGAGGCCTATAGTGGACAAGGGAATATCTTCAAACAAAAACTACAAAGAAGCAATCTGTGAAACTTCTTTCTGTTCTGTGCTTTCAACTAACAGAGTTGAACCTTAGTTTGATTGAGCAGTTCTGAAACACTCTTTCTGTAGAAAATACAA